>NC_133413.1:114452954-114754090 GCF_049350105.2 Macaca mulatta
GCAATGACACTAATAGAGGGAATATAAAAATAGTTTATATAGTTCAACAAATATTATGAGAATTGATCATTTTTGCTGACTTCCCATATATATGTTAAAAATTCAGTCTGTCTATTGTTTGGGGAATCAGTTCAAGCAAAGCAATTAAGCCACAGTATAAAGAGATTGAATTGACAAGTGGCCCATTTTCTTTTGTTTGTTTGTTTGTTTGTTTGTTTGTTTTTGAGACGGAGTTTCACTCTGTTGCCCAGGCTGGAGTGCAGTGGCGTGATCTCGGCTCACTGCAACCTGTCTCACAGGTTCAAGTGATTCTCCTGCCTCAGCCTCCCCAGCAGCTGGGACTGCAAGTGCCTGCAACCATGCCCGGCTAAATTTTGTATTTACTAAGAGACGGGGTTTCACCGTGTTGGCCAGGATGGTCTCCATCTCTTGACCTCGTGATTCGCCCGCCTCAGCCTCCCAAAGTGCTGGTATTACAGGCATGAGCCACCACGCCCAACCTCCCATTGTCTATCTGTCTGTCTTTTTCTGTGCTTCCAACAATACATTGACTTGGAACCATTAGCTGTAATAAAGGAGATTACAGCTCTAGAGCTCCCTTTATGTCATATATACATGTGTACATGCATGCATGCATATGTGTGTCTATATATTCATGTGTATATACCATGCTCTAATCTAGCACATGCTTAGAAGACTGTCTCCCAGTTTCCCTCTTTCTGAATTGCTCTATCCTATTCTTGCCCTAAGGTCTGTTTATTTCTGTCTTTGTCATTTTCATTTCCAGGTTGGTTTTACATTGTTATTTAATGATTATGAGTCCATTATTCCCATATCTAATATTTCAGCACATCATTAAAGTTTCCTATTTCTGCTATTAATTGGAATATACCCTCTTCATTAAAAGAATTAATTTTACATATTACACAAAATGAACAAATTCTCTTATATTTGTCAAATAAGATATTGAAGGTCACTCAATGTAATAACGAGTGACTATTATAAGGAGATATTTAGAGACTTCTGTTAAGATAAAATATTGCTACCTCATTTCCTGTTATACTTTCAGAGTCTTCACCATTTTATTTTAATCATGATTTTAACAAATAGTAATGTCAATATCTCATTTGTAGGGTGCTTTTCTGGCTAAAAACTGATTTTATAGCTCATGCATATGTAATATATGTATATATGTATAACATGATATTCATATACTGTATAGATATATTTATATGTAATACCTAATACACATATGATATATACATACATATATGATATATGTATGTATCATGGGATGTTAACAGCAAACTTGAGAGACTGACAGACCAGATTTTATTCTTTACATTCTGAGATGTGGATTCTCCTGGTTTAAGATTCTGTTGCTGCTCTAACTAAATAAATTTAGAATTTAGGTTCAATCTATATAAATGATTATAACTACAAAAGAAAAAGAACTTGTGTTTCAGGCATGCTTCTTTCAGAGAACAATATTTAGGGCATACTGAAATTTTAGCTTCATGGGAGCAAAGTCTTCATCTGTTCTGAGCACTGCTGTATCCCCAGTGCCTGGAACGCTGCCTAGCACGGCATAGGTGCTCAGCAAATACCTGGTGAAGAAAGAATGAATCCCTATTTCAGTCACTTTTAAAACTTCAGTTTTTCATTAAAACTACTGAACTCAAACAATAAATGAGAAAGATAATTCTAAAAATCAAATTTTAAATATCAAAGTATTAGGTAAAATGTAGTGCCTTTTTCATTAATCCTTTAACTGTGGTGAAATATAGTCATCATATTCCTTTTGATCATTCTTTTCTGCTAATGATTCATTCTTAAAATTGTAACATAGTACTTCTCTTTCATAATTAGATTATAATATCCAGAAAACCATAGGCCATCATTGGAAAGGACTTTAGAAGTTAACTATCTAGTACTCTGAACTAAACTAGGACTTTTCCTATATCACTGGTTCTCAAATCAGGCTCATGAACAAAACACTGAGGGAGCTTTCTAAAAACATAAATTTTCTGGCCTTGACATGAGAATTCTATTCCAGTTTGTATCTAAATGTGATGAATGCTCTAACGCTATACGATATCACTAACAGTTGATGTCCAATCTGCTTGAACAGTTCAGAGCCCCTCTACCTTATGAGGCAGTTCATATTCTTGGACATTTGTAATTATTATAAAGATTTTTCCCAGTTGGGCCAAATCCTACCTGCCTATAACTTCTTTAAAGAAGACTACTCTTTACTTGGGAGTGATTGCAAAGATATTAATTTTAAAATTATCTTTTAATTGAGCATGTATCTTACGCATTTCTGTATTTATGATATGTTTCGCAGTTTTTAAAATATGAAAACAGGATTGGAAGAAAGAATTGCATCAGGGACTATCATTTTGGAATTGGCCTTAGTTATGCTTGAACCCACTGACATACACACACACACACATATATATATTATATACATACATGTAATATGTACATATATAATAGTTCTACTTTTATTAGTATAATTCTTCATTTTTTCATAGAGCTTTTATGCTCCAGCCCTACACTGCTGATCCCAAATTATGTTTTTTTTCAAATAGAAGAGACTACTCCCACTATCAAATTTTGTTGAGAGCCACAAGAAGATATGTAAACAATTCAGTGATTTTTTTAAATCCAGTTTTCAGTCTTTCTACCACATTATAAGATTAGATAATGGATTAATGGCATACAAAAAATAAACCACAAGGAAAATGTATTTTCATAATCTATTTTGTACATATTTTATTTTAATGTGGCTTGAATAGTTAAATTGAATAAATTTAGATAAAGACCTGAATTTGTCTCTGACAAATAAATTGTTCTGATATTGGAATTCCTAGTTTTTGTCAATGTTGTTTGAACTGAAAAGTAATTTTCATGTTCTCCAAATGTGTTTAAAATACTTTTACTGTTATTTTGAAATTATTATTTACCTTTAAGATAAAAACAACACCAAAGAGAAATTCTATTTTGGCATTTTAAATAGTATTCCTTTCTGCATTAAGAGTTTGTCATGTTCCATTTATATCTGCATTTCATTTGCTATATACTAGTTGTTTCTCAATTTGTGGTTATTACACAATTTGGTATTAAATCAATATATCATGTATTCATCTTGTATTGAAAGGTTTCTTTGCCTTTAGTACAATTTTAAAACATTGTCAGTTTGTTGTTACTATATGGAAACACAGAAAAAAGGAAGATGACAGATGAAGAAGAGAATAAAAAGATGTTGAAAGGATTAGGTACTATTATTTTCCTTAAGGAATATGTAAATTATACTATAAAGCATTTTTTTAATCTTTTCATTGTATTAAATAACATTAGTAGTATTTAAACCCATTCGAAATTTGTTCATAAATGTTAACCATTAATATTCCTGTTAGCCAAAGTAAGATTCTAGGAACTCAACACTGACTTTGAGAAATCTGGCAATTGCCTTTTTTTTTTTGTATTGATGGATTAGATATCCATGTCTTAATTATTAGCATAGTTGCTGCAGAAATGATAGATTAAAATATCAATATGCTTACAGTGTTTTTATTCAATTCTTATAATCATTTAAATTTTTCATCCACATTAAAGTATAAGCTTTAATAACTACATTTTAAATTTTTAAGCTTTAATAACTTTTCAAGCTTACATTGAAGGATTGTAAATATTTAACTCTAATAGTATAACATCTGCAAGTCAATATATCTTTGTAAATTGAAAATAACTAGATGCATTGTCTCAGAATATTACTGCATAATATTTTCTAATAATTATTCTGTAGTAACAAAATGTAAGAGTACTGATCTGAAGCTAAGATTATAAATGTATTTCAAATTGCATTCAATTTATTATAAACCCTAAAATGAAATGTTAATAATGGTGATTAAATTCTTAAACTTTCAACAAAATAAATTGCATAGGAATAACAGCCTTTCACTTTTTTAAATTTCAGAAATAGTTGTGTATTCAGTGAGGCATTTCGTTCATTAAGTCAACAATAGTTTCTTCAGTGCTAGCTTGACAATAGCATGCTTGATGTCTTTACTGAATCACTAAATATTTATGTTTCCAGTATTTGCATACTTGTAATGAGAATTACATGCAGTAAAATGATCTTTCAAATGGTTCAGTGAGGAAGGAAGGATTTTTTTTTACCATTTATTATAAACTAAATCTTTAATTATTCTTAGCAATATGGAAACAGTTGCTCAGTAAATCTGGTATTAGCCAACTAGAAGTAAACTGACTAGATTTTATATTAACCATATTTTACCAGAAATAGGAAAGTGAACATAGAAACTGCCTACATCAAGGTAACAGATTTCTTCTAAAGGCAACTTTCACAGAATTTTCTCCAGACGGTATTACATTTAATTTCTTGGGACTCCCACAGTTACAGTGATATAATAGTGGTCTGGGGAACTCAAACTTAAAGGCCTAAAGGAGCCAAGCAGGTAATATAAGTGATTGAAATAAGTCAGGCTTAAGAACTTGATAGTGTTGGGAATGGTGGTGAGCTGGAGAATGTATGCACCCATTAAAGGGGGAAAGTGCTGTTCCCCTTAAGCTAGTTATTGACATGCAGCAGTATTGACAGATCTGCTGCTTCAGGAGACCAGAAACCCTAATTCTTATGTTAACTTTGTAAACAACTCTTTTGGCCAAAGAGAGTATATCAGTGGGCCAGATCCAATGTATGGGCCACCAGTTTGCAGCTACAGTAGTAATTATTGTTGGAATGATGATCCTCAATGACAAAAAATTTCCAAACAATCAAAAAGGGAATAAATCATATTCTTCGTTTTGTTATTTCTAAGTCAGAAAAGTGCTCGTATGTTTTAGAACAGTCTTTAGTAATGTGAATAAAAGTTAACCGGAAGATTGCATTTCTAAAGTATTCCTGTTAATGAAGGCTTGGTGGTTATAATTTCACTGTACTCTCGTGTGTATGTGTATGTGTTAAAAGCGAATTAAGCCGGGCGTGGTGGCTCACGCCTGTAATTCCAGCACTTTGGGAGGCCGAGGCGGGTGGATCACGAGGTCAGGTGATCGAGACCATCCTGGCTAACACGGTGAAACCTCGTCTCTACTAAAAATACAAAAAAATTAGCCGGGCGTGGTGGCGGGCGCCTGTAGTCCCAGCTACTCGGGAGGCTGAGGCAGGAGAATGGCGTGAACCCAGGAGGCAGAGCCTGCAGTGAGCCGAGATCGCACCACTGCACTCCAGCCTTGCTGACAGAGCAAGACTCCGTCTCAAAAAAAAAAAAAAGCAAATTAAACTCTGGCTCTGCCTCATTTTTCTCAGATAATAAGCAAAATAATAGGATCTTCTATAAATTATGGAGAATACTATTAATCCATAGTATTTCACAGGTATGGAAAGAAATGTTGTAATGGATTTTAAGTCTCTGGAAGTAGAGCTAATTATAGAAATGTTAAATATGTATAAATAAATTATCTTGCCCCATGTGGAAATTATGTTTTCTATTTTTTGTAATAGGACTACCTAAATTAAGGAGAAATTAAACTTTATTGATATTGCTAGAAAATGGAAAACGGTTAAATCTGTTCTGAAATGGTTTTAATAAAAGCAGCTCTTTAAAATGCAAAATTATATTATTGATTGGTTTAGGATTTACATTTGTATGAAGTGAGTTAGGCTGAGTTTTGTACTTTCAGCTAGTAGTTTTAAAATTTGGGAGATACTATAAAATTTACCATGAAAGATGATGGTTTCAATTTTGTTTTTAACCCTGATAAAATGTTGTGTCTGAAAACAAAAGAGCATGACATGATTATACTTATAAGAATAATTTGGAAAGGTAGATAAGATGTCCTTAAAAAAACATATTTCTTTATCAGTCTAACTTAAGTATAAATGGTAATTATAATATACTTCTCAGATTTGTTTTTTAATGATAAAGAGCTTTTCTTATATCACTCTAAGTATAATAAAGTACATATTGCGTGAATTTGGAATAATTCTGCATACACTGAGTAACATCAGTAACTATTCACTGGAAATCTGTTGACAGCTTTGTCATTCTTTTTTCTGATCGAGCAACTCATAAATGTATTTGTATAAGATTAATTCAGTTTTGTTTAAAATTCATCACACTTGGTGGGCCCAGTGACTCTCACCTATAATCCCAGCCAATCAGGAAACTGAGGCAGGAGGATCACTGGAACCCAAGAGTTTGAGTCCAGTGTGGGCAACACAGCAAAATCCCCATCTCAAAATAAAGCAAAACAAAATTTATCACTTTGCATATATTAATAGTTTTAATCATGTCAATAATATAGCTGAGCACAGTGTGTATTTTAGCATGTACTTCTGTAAGTTTTGGATATCTTATAATCTAATGTATTCACACAGGACTATAGTTTTAAGATAATGGACTTTAAAATTTATATAAGAATATATACCTTTGAAATAAATTTCCTTTTATTTTTTAAATAGAAGCAAGGTCTTGCTCTGCCAGCCAGACTGTAGCACAGTAGCACCACCATAGCTCACTGCAGCCTCAAACTCCTGTGCTTGCACCACCATGCCTGGCTAACTGTTAAATATTTTGTAGTGATGGTATCTCTCTCTGTTTTCCAGGCTGGTCTTGAAATCCTAGCCTCAAGCAATCCCCCCTACCTGGGCCTCCCAAAGTGCTGGGATTGCAGGCATGACCCAGCACACCTAGCCAAAAATTTATCTTTAAAATTTTCCAGGGAATGTAATTGTGGGCAAAATAATCTTTACATTTTCTATTTGTTTATATGGAGTACTGTCTTCTGCTTTATTTTGTCAAAGAAACCCTAATATCTTAATGTATATATTTAGGAAATGTGGTCTTATTTCTTCTAGTGCTTAGTTCTGACATGATATCTACATAGCCTTATTAAAAATTTAGTTGTCCTTGGGCTGCCTAATATCTGTATATATTTAAGTATTTAAATGAATAACTTAAGGGAATTCTTAAGCATTGAATTGATTTCTTATTAGTCAGATTTACGTTATGATTACAGAGATTGTTTAGAATCATATCAAGAACTTAAATGGAATTGAACAACAGTTCTGGACAGAATATGAACTTCTATTGGCATTGACAACTGAATATTTCAGCATTGCAAACAAATTATGAGAAGGGAGTAAAAATACTTCCAATAAGTAACAAAGTTCCTCGTCATGATACAGGAGTTTCCTTTTTTAAGCCTATTTTGCCTGTTTATTATAATAGATAAAATATGAAAATTTTAGAATATTTTATATAGTGTGAGATATTCTTATTACATAAAGGAAGAACTTATAAGAAGTATATAAGAATTTCTTAGGCAAAAGCTCAATACCAAAGATTCTCCCAACTTCCAGTTGATAATTACCAGAATTCTTGGGGTTTTTGTTTGTTTTTTGTTATTTTGTTTTTTTTTGAGACAGTGTCTTGCTCTGTCGCCCAGGCTGGAATGTAGTAGCGCAATCTCAGCTCACTGCAGCCTCCATCTCCCAGGTTCAAGCAATTCTCCTGCCTCCCAGGATTACAAATCCAAGCAATTTAACCTCCCAGGATTACAGGCATGTGCCAGCATACCTGGCTAATTTTTGTATTTTTAGTGGAGATGGGGTTTCACCATGTTGGCCAGGCTGGTCTCAAGGTGATCTGCCTGCCTTGGCCTCCCAAAGTGCTAGGATTATAGCCATGAGCCACCGGGCCCGACCAAAATTCTTATGTTTAAGTTTTCATGGTGTTTTAGTCACCTCAGGCTGCTATAACACATTGACTGGGTGGTTTAAAAAAGAGAAATTTATTTTTCACGGTTCTGGGAAGCTTGTGCCAGTATTGGGGGATTCTGGTGAAAGCACTCTTCCTAGTTTGCAGATGGCTGTCTTTTCGTTGTGTCTTCACATGGCAGAAATCAGAGAGAGAGAGAGAGAAAGCAAGGTCTTTCTTGTCCCTTCTGATAGGAGCAGTAATCCTATCTTGAGGGCTCCACCCTTATGATCTAATTATCTCCCAAAGGGCTCATCTCCAGATACTGTCACATTAAGGATTTATGGTATCAACAAGAATTTTTGAGGGACACAAATGGTCAGCTTACGGTTGGTGTACATAATACATATTCCTTTTATTACTGTATAGAATCAGATTTTAGGCCAAGCGCGGTGGCTCAGGCCTGTAATCCCAGCACTTTGAGAGGCCGAGGCGGGCGGATCATGAGGTCAAGAGATCAAGACCATCCTAGCCAGCGTGGTGAAACCCCTTCTCTACTAAAAAAAAAAAAAAAAATCAAAAATTAGCTGGGCGTGGCGGCATGCGCCTGTAATCCCAGCTACTCAGGAGGCTGAGGCAGGAGAATCGCTTGAAACCAGGCGGCGGAGCTTGGCAGTGAGCCGAGATCGCTCCATTGCACTCCAGCCTGGCAACCAAGCAAGACTCCATCTCAAACAAACAAATAAACAAACAAAAGAACCATAATTTATTGTACTTTAGGCTTTTGGTATGCTATAAATCTGGGTTTATATATATGGCAGTTAAAGAAAAATGCTTAGCAAAATACACTTTGCCCATAAGATTGAAGAGTAAACATTTTCAAATAATCTTAAAAATGTCACTGTATTCTTATTCTTAAAAGTAAGATTTTCTGAATGTTAAAAATGTTATTTTTAAGTTAAAAAATATGGCATATTATTTACTTTTGTTTACTTTACAATTTGGTTTCTGAGTATTCTCTCTGAAATAAAATTACAGTACAAATAAAACCTTTCTTCTTTAGTAGTGTATTGTCAACTTCTACCCAACGGGGTCTATGAATCAAGTACTACCAGGCTAACACTCCATAAGGGCCAATTTACTATTCTTACCTATCATATTGCTGCAGTCTCACTCAAAATAAAAGCCATGGTAACTGAAGAATTACACTAGAACCTTCAAAAGGAACACATCTTGTTGCTTGAACAGCAAATGCAAATGAACGTATTAATAAAAGATTATTTTAGAGCTTCATTTGTACTTAAGGACAGTAAGCTACTGTATTTTTAGACAAATGTAGGGCACACTGCAAAAACACAGAGTTACTGTCCAATAAATTTTTTTGGATATTTCCTTATGGTATAATAGAGACAGCACTGAATTGCATAGATTCTAATTTCATCTTGACTCTTAGCACTCTGTGAAATCTGGGGCAAGTATTTTCATTTCTTCAGGCTTCAGTTTTCTCACTCATGTAGAGAGCAAACCAGATGATCTTCAAGTCTCTTCACTCATAAAACGTTTAAAATCATCATAATGTTAACATTTAAGTAGCATTTAATGTAAACATTTAACATTTAAAATTCAAAGAATATGAGCTAGATCATAATTTGTAACATAGAAAAGTGAACGCTTAATGCTTTTTATCCAAAAATGATATTATTATTGAATTATATTATTTGAACAATCTATTTAATTACTAACGTTAGTCATTGGCAATTTCTTGAAAAAGTGTCTAGTAACCTTTTCCTCCGTTTTTCTTTCACCACTGAATAGTTTTCAGGTATATTTCTAGACTGTGATGTTTGTGACTGTATGTTAGTAATTTCGGTATCCATCAATCAGAAATAATAATTCATTCTCCTCAGAAGTGTGTATTGCCTTAGATTAAATAAGTAACCTGTTAGCAAAAAAAGTTAAAGGATATTGTTATTCATTATTTTGGTTCATTTTATAATACGCAGTGTATGATCAAATTAAGTGACGATTTTTATCTAAAAATTCTTAGACAAGTTTTCTGGGAAAAAATGATCTTACAACAGGCAGCAACTTAGAGTATTATAAATTAAGATACAAAGAAGGAAAAAAAGGAAAAAAAATTAGAAGTGTTACATTATTCCCTGTCAAGACATAGCCAATTAATTTCATTGTCTTTGGGGTGACAGCATTGTTTATAGGAATTTTTCTAAAAGATCCAGTTCTTTCTTTCTAGTCACCAATCCTGAAAGAAATAAACATGGAGATTAGCTCACTACTCTCTCACCTTAGCAGTATTTTACAAGAAAGTGAGCTAATCAACCTTCTTCTTTCTTTTGTTCTTTCTTCCCACACCATCTCTTCTCTTTCTTTCTTTTTCTCTCTTTTTTTTCTCTAACCATTTTTCTAGCTGCTGCACATAGGCAATTACGGTACTTCATGGTGAGATACTGAAATACATGAAAACTAGTTGTTGCCTTAAGAAGGTCAAGGCTAGTGGAGGATATGGACATTTAAATCATTATAATACAGCTATAATCACTGCTATTATAAAGATACATTCAATTGTTGAATATTCCAAAGTGATATATATTAAATAACTACTAATTCCATATTTTCATTGAATAAGGAAGTGCAAATAAATAGGGAAGAATCTGGGGAGATATCACTTAAACCACAGTGGAACAGAGGATTTCTAAATACATTAAGGCAGAAGTTCTGAGACATGAATTTACATCCCTAATTCTGCCATATCCTGGCATATGGTGTGTCATCTCAGACCATTACCTTTTTCTAAATGGTAATATTTTGTCATGATCAGACTGTTACTGTTAATCTAAAAATTAATTTTAATTTGGTTTCAATAAGGTTCTGGACCAAAGCAAAAGCAAGAAAGGGATAAGAAAGGGAAAAATACAAGACTATTACAAAGTATGTGTAAGTAGGTTTTGGTATTTGATTGAATTAATTAGCTCATTTACTTAATAAATATCTATTGAGTGCTTATTAAGTACCAGGCCCTATTCTCGAGGCTTTTAATAAAATAATGGCCAGGCACGGTGGCTCTGGCCTGTAATCCCAGCACTCTGGGAGACCAAGACGGGAGGATCACTTGAGGTCAGGAGTTTGAGTACCAGCCTGACCAACATGGTGAAACCTTGTCTCTACTAAAAATACAAAAATTAGCTGGGCATGGTGACACACACCTGTAATCCCAGCTACTTGGGAAACTGAGGCAGGAGAATCACTTGAATCCAGAAGGCGGAGGTTGCAGTGAGCCGAGATCGCACCATTGCACTCCAGCCTGGGCAACAAGAGTGAGACTCCATCTCAAAAAAATAAAATAAAATAATAAAGTAATGAACTAACACACAAAATCCCTGTCATCATGGAATTTGTATTCTGATGGGGGGGACTGACAAAGAAGTGCAAAATATTGGGTATAAGATGATAATAGTAGAGAAGGGTGACAGTGTGTGTCAGAGGAGATGGGAGCATTGCCTCACTTCCCAGAAAGGAGAATTGGATTTAAATCCCAGAAGTAAGTGGCGATTTAAGAGTTCTGAGCTTTGTGGGTGATTGAAATTAACAGAGATAAAGGGGATATATAATGAGATTTGCACTGGTAATCTGAAAGCTGATTATTAGATGTGAAGCTGTAAGTGCTAGGGTTAGGATGGGAGTTTGTTTTTACCTGGAGCATGCAGAGTTCTAGGGCTTATTTCCCTCAAACATATAGGGCTGGAGGGGTGATCTTACACAAAGCAGTTCAAATTCAGGGTTCCCTCTTGACCTGAACATAGGAAGCAAAGGGAAAGAAAGAAATAGCAATGACATCAGTGCTCCTATTTTGGGTAACTGTGACTATTGAAAGAAAATTTGGAATGTTAAGAGGGTTAGGAGTTTTCAGTGGATGAAGAGTAATTGATTTTAGAAATTTTGAATTTTCATCTGAGGCCTGAAATTGGCATGAAGCTAACTGGAGACTGGGTCTGCATATTTCTACTTGATTCATACTTAATCTGGTGAAAGGAAATAAGAGCAATATATGTTATTAACGAAATAAGTATTAACTTCATGTTTAACTTCAGCTTTTAAAGTAATGGTAGTTTTAAAAGACATTAATTATTCCACCTTCAGATTATTTTAAACTATTAACTCTTCAAATGTTTACATTTTCTATTACACTATGTACTTTCTGAATAGAGTACTGGACAATCAAGTTACCTTTCTTTTCAGAATCCCAAAAAACATGATTCTAAAGAAAGTTTTATTGTATTGCTGAATAAAGAATATATGATTTACCAAATGATGCTATATTTTAGTATCTTAGTTTTCAATGTGCTGAAGTCATTGCATTGCTGCCATGTTATTTTATATAATATAATTTCCAAAAAATGCTCAATACATTAGACCGAAGTTGAATGACATTTTTAGACAAAGAAAAACCTACATTTGAAAATGAAAGTGTGGAGATTGTCATTTTAAGGGAGATATTTAATTATTGTTTATAAAATATGGTATAATGCTAACTTTCACTCAATATGTATATAATTTTATTTTACTAAATGTATATTTAGAGGAAATGATCTTATGATATTTAAACAACTTTAAAAAGCATTTCTAATTATTATAGGCAATAATTCTGAAAAGTCTGGTACACAGAAAAATCATCTATATCTTTTATTATATAGAATGCACTAGTTCATTCTACATAGTTAGGAGTTTCCTCCATTTAAAAAAATTAAAACTTTTAAGTATGAAGTTTTATAGTAGTTGTAAGAATCAATGAGTATGACAGGTATTATTTACACTAAATTTTTTATTATGTGCATCAGTGGGGACAGTAGGCTGATACAACAGTAGACTTTTTTTAGAAATAGTATTTGATATGCAAAGTAGATTTTCTGTTATTTCTTCAATACATTCCATGTAGTAATAGGACATGGCAAATGTAAAACATTGGTAGATTAAAAAAATAATAATACAAATGGTGATTAGTATTTTTAAAACAATTTAAACATATAGGCCTGATAATACTTTAAATTATTTTCAAAGCTCAAAATGCAAATGGACAAATGTTTAAAATGCACTATAATACAAAATTACTTCAAATCTTATAGGAAAATAAGAGAATAGTAAAGTCAGAAAGTTAATAAGATGCAGAATAAAGTTAAATCAGCTCATTTCCAAATAAAATTTCTATACACCAACACATGAAAAAATTCTAAAGTGGATTTTCTTATACTGTCTGCCATGTGCAATAAAGCAAAACTCACTAAAATAAAGTATGCCTATATGTGGAATCAACAACAAAAGTGGGCCTGTGCAATTATACCAACTGCTATACTGAAAATAACATCTTGGTATTTTTTAATTTAAAAGCAGCCAGTGCAAAAAATTTTTTTTAATTTAAAGATATGCAATCATGTCTATATATGAGAGAAAAACAAAACTTTTTTTCTTAAATACTTCTTAAGTGTATGGTAATCAGAATGACACAAATAAGCCAATATGATTCTAGATATACTAAGAACTAACTGAAGATAATGCAGAACATATTTAACCAAAAGGGAAAATGCAGATAGCTGGGGCTGGAGAAATCCAGTATTATCTATTATCTGCTTTCTGCTTGCCAGTGGACTTAGAAATTTAACCATAAAATTTTTTCTAAGCAAAGGCAAAACTAACAAAGTGAGATTAAAAATATATCACTTGGTTAGATGAATGAGTTAGTGAATTCATTTTACCTTTTACCTTTTCTCACTCAGTGTCACTTTTCGTTAGCCTCTACCAGGGTTCTCAAGTGATTTTTGTTTGTCATTCACAATAGAATCGCCAGAGAAACCTCAAAATGAAATATCTGGCCCTCATGCCAAAAGTATCTTATTAGAATTCCTGAGGCTAAGACCACAGACTGTATTCTTGAAAAGCTCTTCAGGTGGTTGTGGTGAATACTAAAATTTGAGAACTATTTTTCTAATTCATTTAGAAATTGTGTACTTTATATGCTCTTCCAATTGGACAATATAATTCAAGGGCAAAATTTAGTGCGTGGCTTTTTGCCCAGATGCCTTGGAGAATGTCCAAATTTATTTTCACCAAAAGCTTTGCCAAAAGAGAAGCAGATCTGTCCAACCTGCAATAAAAGGAGCTGAAGACCAATGATGACAATCAGCATTTTGTGATTTATCAGTTTACCCTATAGAGAATAAGGAGCACTTTGATTTAATGGTCATGTCTATAAATGTTTTACCATTAAATATGAAAAACAAGAAGACAAAGCAGAAAAAAAATAGATCAAATCATAGTGAGTGGGGAGTAGCAGCAGGAGGCAGTGGAGGTGGTAAGCAGCAGACTACCACCCAGAAAAGAGAATCAGCAGTAGAGGAAAGACTAAAATCTAAACAGTATATAGAATTGTATTGTGCTACCCGTGGTAAAGGACTATGTCTGCATACATATAAATCAGAATGTCTAGACCATGTTATTTCTGAGTTATTATAGCTGAATAGAAAATAAGTGTCTCTATGTTCTGGTCAAGTTAAAAGTCTAAACACTTTTGAATGACAATTGACTGAGCAATATGTATTTTAAGAAAGCGAGCTTCTTCACTTCAAGAGAGGCAGCACAAACGCTGGGGCTTTTGTTGCAGCCCTGATTCCAACACCTTCCTCAAGTTTTATGATTTCTCAGTTTTCTCATCTTTAATCTAGATAATCATAGTACTTATATCAGATTCTTTATGAGGTTTAAATTAGTATATGTAAACTACTTAGAATAATGCCTAGTACATAACAAATGGTTATTGTTATCATTGTTACTTTTCAAACTAAGAGACAAAATTAAAGAGCTTAAGTAAAATGTCAGCAAATCATAAAGCTTTAGAAGGATGCCGTGGCCTTACGAATAACATCCCTGTTACCACAGGAGATATCTTAAATGACCGTAGAGAATATTTTTTCAAAAATTGATATGTTAATGATGAACAACCTACACGGTTATGTTATATCAGTAAATCAGGTGTCTCCAGTTTGAAAACAAATAAGAATTGACTACCTGTTCTTAAATGTATGGTATTCTTGGTGACAAAAAATTATAGTTCTAAAACCTTTCAAAAGGTCACACATCTTTAACTACTCAAAAACTGCAAGCTAAATCTAATTTTTTCATTTGTGGGGAAAGTTTTCAGAGCCCCAAAATAGTTGATGAATAAATGAATAGCTGTTGATTCCTGAAGGTCTTTTCCAATTTTATGAGAAGTGAAGTTGTAATAAGAGGCTTATCTTTGCTGGTCACCTTTGTGTTTACAAAGTTTCTCCTCCTCAGAAGCAAAGTTTAGTGTTGGCTGACTTAGGTTTCTTGTGATTGAGGCTAGCAGGTGGACTAGATCAGTGATCCCCAACCTTTCTGGCACCAGGGACCGGTTTCATGGAAGAAACCGGTTTTATGTCTTACTGTGGTTGAGAAAAAGCAAGTCTATTCTAATTTTATTTACTTAATGAAAAGTAATAAAAGCATGGATGCTGAGAAACTATTGTCAAAATGCAAAATAAAATGTTGGCCAATCAAAAAACAAGCAAACATGTATAAATGCAAAAATAGTTTTTTTACTGTGTTCTCTTACCTTTTTTGCAACTGTAATGAAACATTATTTTCAAACTCACTTGGGGATATCAAAACTTTTCAATGGCTAGATAATAAATAGTGCCAGCCAAATCAAGTGATAGGTACAATCTGATTTTAAATATAACCTATGGGATAATAAAATGCATTGGGGTTTTGCTGATAGGGCCTAAGTCCTCCAATAAAGTACAGTACTCAAGCAAATGGTCTCTAGAACCAGGTTAAGTTGGCTTTACGTTAGAACCACACATTGGCTTGTGACCTTCCCAAATATTCAGTTTCTTCAACAGCAAAATAGGAATAATTACCTAACTTAAAGAATGTTAGAAATGTGGAATTAGATTTTTAAAATATTTGAATGCTTGTAACACAATACCTACCATGGGGTAAGCATTCAATACATTTCAGACAAAGTTAGAAGCTGTTGTTTTTATGTAGTGGAATCAAGATGCTTTGAATGAAACTGAAAAGTAGCACATTGATGGCATTATAAAAATTATTTTTTAAAAATGCAAGGAATAAACTTCTATAAAGCTGCTTTGGTCTTTTATTTCCTCAGTACTTTTCAAGATAGAAAAATCCCTACAAGTACGCTTGCCTCAAGAGCTAAGGGATTAAAGAGGAAGGGCAAGTTTTCAAGCTAGTTTTCATCCGTGCTACTTTGAGGCTAGTGCCCATTCAGCTCAAAGTTCTAAATTATCTGAAACACAGAATAATAATAATATTTATAATTATTATCCTTTTATCAAGAAAAAGTTAAATTATTTCAGTGGCTTTTGTAAAATGCAGGAAAATATGTAATATCCTACTTTTAAATTTTAGTTAAGTATCAACTCTCTAGAATGTTCACTTTTTTCAGGTTAACTTTTTCCACAAGTATGCCTGCTTTTGACTATTCTAAAATAAAATACCCTAAATTATCTTATTCTAAAAGAAAACCTTGGCCACTTACAGCTGTACTTGTTTTAATTTAAGTTATAATTACATCAGAAGTGACCTAAGGATTCACAAGAAAAGGATAAAACTTGAAGCAAAACCATGAATTCAGCAGACATCTCTTGAGTCTTACCCATCTGGGCTCAATTCCAATCATTGTTCAGCCCAGAGCTGGTTCCTAGTAAGAGTTCGCTATACTGGAAGAGTGAATGAACAGGCAAATCAATGAATGAACAGCATGTGTTGTATATAGCATTGTGTTAAGAGTGCAGGCTCTGAAACCAGACAGTTGGGTTTGAATCATGGCTCTCTCACTTACTATCTTGTGTAAACATGTAACCTTGAATGAGTTACTTAGCCTCACTGTGCCCACTTTTCTCATCTATGTAATTATGATGATAATAATAGTTCCTCATTGGATTGTTTGAGGATTAAGTTAAAACTAGCAAAGCACCTACAACATACACCACATAGTAAACAGTGATAAATGTTTGCAAAAATAAAAATAAAAAAGAAATAGAAATATAACTTTTGCCCTCAAAGACAAAACTTATATATGAAATGCCAGTACTTACAAAATCATGTACTACTAATTTAACATTACTGGGAATGAATACCAGCTTGGTAACTCATCCGTTGCCAACTGATACTGACTATGCCCAAAAGCAGCATCTCATTTCCCAAATGCAGGTCACAGGGGATTTGGATCTACTCCGGAGTAACACTCAGCAATTGCTTCATCAGAGTATATCTTAACTCATGTAGCCTAAGGTTCTATAAACAACAAATAAATTTTTATCGTATTAAATGACATTAAGCCACTCAATTGAAACAGGTGAAACAGGGAGTTTCTTCTGAGGCAATTTGAAATGATAACTAAGTCATTGTACCTAGGGAGATCACCAAATCTGCTAATTTTAGAAGTGGGAATGATCTAGCACTAAATTTAAATTCTTCCCAGTCACTATCTGATCCACAGGGTCATACAGCCAACATGGGCAAGAATGATGAGTACGTCCAGTTTTGGGATGGTGGGGTATTTATAAATTCCTCTGTGCTGATGAGTTGGATATTTGATCAAACAATTGCCAAAGGCCTTTACAAGAGTAATACTTTTTAAATAAATAATGAGTTTTACTTTCTAAACTTTGAGGAATTAAGATACATAAAAATAATCTATCTCTTACTTAACAAAATAAATAGTATTGTTTAACTCCCAGCTGTGCCCCCATTTCATTAAATTTTTGTTTTCTTCAGTATGCTAGACTGAATTTAAATTAAAAAATAGTTACACCTGTTTTAAATAGAGTGGCTAAATATCTTTTACATTTGTAAGAGGAAAAAAAATGTATTTGTTGTTTATAGAATCTTGGGCTCAATGGGCTAAGATGTGACCTAATTTGCAATTTCTGAATGTTATTCTAGACTAGATGTAAAAATAATTTCTTCCTTCAATTATGCCTTACATCTTGACTTTAAAAGTGGCTGAAGAATAAAGTGGTACATTTTAGACTAAATTGTTTATATGAAGGGACAAAAGTGAGAGTTAAGAATAAGATTTTATGGCCAGACACAATGGCTTATGCCTATAATCCCAACATTTTGAGAGTGAAGCAGGATAGATCCATTGAGCCCAGGAGTTCCAGACCAGCCTGGGCAACATAGCGAGACCATGTCTCTGTTAAAAATTAAAAAAAAAAAAAAATAGCCACGTGTGGCAGTGCAAGCCTGTAGGTCTAGCTACATAGGAGGCTGAGGCAGGAGGATCACTTGAGCAAAGGAGTTTGAGGTTACCATCAGCTCTGATAATACAACTACACTCTGGCCTGGGAACGAGCAAGACCCAGTCTCAAATAAATAAATACGATTTTAAAACAAATCAATAAAAACATTTCTCGACATCCTGCTGTAGGCGTTAATTGTCTGCACATTGTTGAGAGTATAATCTAAATATAACCTGTGATTCCTGGAAGATGGAAGGATTAGATTAAGTGGAAGAAGGAGGAAACTGTGCCAGATAGGGTAATGCATTCTGTATCATCATAGAAGCAGAAATGGGTTCATCATCAGACAACAGCTTGGCCTACATAAAACTGAGGACTGTTTTGAAACATACAGATGGGCAGAGGAGATTTGTGTGATTTCTTCATTTCTTACTGGAAATTCTTTATTATTTGATGTCTTTACCATTCACTTAGCACTTGCCACGTTTTGCCTTGGGATTGTTTTTTCTTTATGCTTCATCTAGCAATCTAGGTTATAAGTGACTTTAGAACAAATGTTGTGTCTTGTATTTCTTTTTAATTAGCATAGCATTGACTCTAGTGCCTTATACACAGTAGATGTACAAATAATATGTGTTAATTGGTTGACATCTATATATTTCTAAAACATTTATTATTCAGCTGAAGTAACACTGACAAAATATACAAATGCCATGAGGGCAAACAATTGCAATAGAAGAATTTCCATAATGGATATATAGTAAGATCCTGAGAAAACACTGTAATTGCTATCCAAAAATTCACTATGTCAGATGCAATGTGGAAATACTAGGTTCATGTAATGATCTGGGTGAACTGTATGCCTAGCAGTCCTGGGGCATACCCACTGCCCAGATTCCAGCTACAATTTGACGCCACCTGGTGGCAGTTTTCGACCCTAGTAAAAATACCCAAAATAAAAATGATTCTGAATCCTGTAGCTGACTGAAACTTTTAGCGTAGTGGCAGAAGTCCAGGTACCTCTTTCTTGGTTTCCCAAGCCTATGGAAGAGGATTGGGGGACCTACTTTCCATCTCCCAGTTTCTCAAAATGGGCTTGGGAGCCTTGCCATCCTCACCACATCCCCCTCGTAGGAGATGAGAATTTTAACCCACCAATTTGCCAACAGGTGCTTAGGCAGAAGATGACAGCAAATTGGCAAAAGTGTTATCTAATTTCACATTACTGTAGAAAATGTTATTGCAAAGTTTTTCTGTATATACAGTAGGCATAAAAGAAAATGCATCAAAGTTATCCAAGCTGGGCGGTGGAGATTAGGTAAGACTTCACAGAGGAACTCTTATTCAAGCAGAGACTTAGTAAACCAAGGGGCCATGTGCAAGAATGGTATTTATGAAAGAGAAAAAAGCAAATGTAAGGGCACATAAAACTGAAATTATGCAGGTATTTCAGATAACAACATATAGTTATGTGTTTCTAGAGCATTTAGTTTGAGAGGGAAAAAAGAAGGAGGTGAAGTCAATGTTAGGCATAGGTCAGAGCATTACTCATTTTGTGGGCCATGCAACGGAGCTTCTGTTTTATTCTATAGATGAAGAAGTCATTAAAGAAATTCTCTCAAGAATTTTATCTATAAAATATTACTATGAACACATCTTTCTTATCCATAAAATAGACATCATAGTATAATAGCGCCTACTTCATAGAGTTGTGTAAGTTAAAGAGAAAATGTGTGAAGTATTTTGCATAGAGTCCAGCATAGATTATTATATAAATGGTGGCTATTAGCATTATTATTAATATTACTATAATTAATGATTGGAGTGGGCAAGGCTAGAGGCAGAGATAGGAAACTAAACCAACCTCAACTTGGATAGAGA
Source organism: Macaca mulatta (assembly GCF_049350105.2). Classification (NCBI taxonomy): domain Eukaryota; kingdom Metazoa; phylum Chordata; class Mammalia; order Primates; family Cercopithecidae; genus Macaca; species Macaca mulatta. The sequence continues at coordinate 114,472,864 of NC_133413.1, forward strand.
GAGTAAGGATAAAAGAACACATATCTTAAATTTCTTGGATTCTGATCTGGGCAGTTAGATGGATGATGATGTCCCTCAGGTAGTCTGAGGAGGAAATATATATGAATGCATGCATATGTTAATACAGTATTTAAAGTAAATATGTTATATTTGATGATACGTAGACAATTTGGAATAATCAACTAATAATCACTTCATTCATTCACATGTATATGAAAATGAAATTGAGTTGGGTTTCTTTACCCTTAGAAAAGATGGTAAGTGGTTGGAAGCAATCATGCAGTTATTGCTCTAGGAGGTGCATGATACATTAAGCTAAAAACTATTTTAAATTTGTGGAGGAGAGAAAATTGAATCTTTCAAAATAGGAAAATAATGGTGAATAAGGGGAAAGGCAAGAAAGAAAAACATATGCACAGTGGATGGCAACTAAATTTGACCGAGGCAGGAACTGAAGATTGGGGTTTATTGGGAGTATTTCTGGCAAATACCTTTGTGTAAATTAGATTAACTTAAAACCAAAGAGAGTGATTTACATTAAAAATATAAGCACTACAGAATTTACAAAAGAAGTAAACAATGGGATCCAATTGCCATTTTTATGTTATTATTGTGATTATGAAAGAATGTATGGAAGATGAGAGGATAAAGATTCTAATACTTAATTGCAGCTAGTAATTTTCTAAATTCATAAAATACATATTTTCTGTTTCAGTTACAATCAAATGCGTATACACATTCAAATAATTTTGAAAGTTATTCATTTTCCTTGTCTTATTTTCTATGTTAAATAATTAGAACTAAGATAAATGCATTTTAGAGTATTCATTATTTTCATGGATGGAATATTCATGTTCTTTATTAATCTAAGCTTATTCATTATTATTTTAAAATTCTGCTTTGCAGACTTTCTTTTTGGGTCATTTTATAATTTGTCTTTTGTAACAGAATTAGATTATATTCCATAATATCTATTTCCTTAAATTTACAGTTGAAGAACTGAGGTCAGAGAAATCAATATCATATGTCTCAGGGTATATGCTGTATATGCTATCTAGAGCTAACGTTGGAACTCCAGTCTCATTAGCCTAGGTACTTACTACCTACATTTGCTAATCATTTAAAAGCATAGAACTACCTTTTAACAGGCCAAATACTTGAATTTCCAACCTTTTTTCTGACCTGCTCTATTACAGGAGGGAATGAAAGCAAAAATGTTGACCGGGTAGACAGAGATAAAATAAACCTCTGATGGTAGGTGTTATAAAATTCCTGACTAAGGGATATAGGAGGACAGATAAGCACAATTACCACAGCATATCATACCTATATGGTAAAGTATTATGGTAACATAAAAAGCTGTATGGTAACAGCTACATGCAGACAGTTTTTACAGGTCTGAAATAATTGAGCAAAACAAAGGAGTGACCTGAATGTTGTTTACTAAACATCAAATGAAGACTTAGTATTTTTTCACATGGCATGTAGTTTGTATTCTGTAAGTCTCTGCCAGCAATTCTCAAAATGTGCTTGATGGATCTGTACCATCAGCATCACCCGGGAATTTGTTAGAAATGCAGTTTTCAGGTATCACCCCAGACCTAATGAACCAAAAAGTTTGTGTTTTAACAAGCCCTCCAGGTAATTCTGATGCAGGCTAAAGTGTGGCAACTCCTGCTCTAAGCTAAGGGGAATTCGTATTCATCTTCTTATACTACTGGTAAAGTTGGTAACTAAAAACCTAAGTTCTAGTTTCAGACTGCTGGGTTCCAATGCTAGCAACAAAACTTTCAGCAAACTTCATAACCTTTCTGCCCTTCACATTCCACATCTGTGTTTGTACCATTTTAAGTGAAGTATGTAACATGTGAAGGTACTGAGTTGGAAAAGAGCTTGACATTTTTGAGAAATTTAGAAGAGGTTACTGTGGCTAAAGAGCTGTTCACAAAGACAAATGGCTTGACATTTAGGTGAAAGAGAAAGGCAGAGACCAGATCTCCAAAATCTTGTAGGACCCTATTAGAGAAGAGAGTGGGATCCTGAGGTCCTGTGGAGGAATTGATTTTTCCAAAGAGAAGGGACACTTTTTGTTACAGGCAGAAGAAACAGGATAGGGTGCAGAACAATTAGGTTTATAGACTGGTATTTGGAAGATAAGGGAATTCCTTCTGATATTTCATATTATATGGATTTTGGATTTTTCCCAAGTACAATGAGAAGACACTGAAGAACTTTAGTAGTAGACTGCCATAAAATGATTTGTATTTTAGAAAAATCACGTGGCTTCTATGTGGCGAATGAGTTGTAGTTGGAACATAAGCATGTAGGATGCTGTTGCAGTAAAGTAGACAGAGTGGCATGGATTTCAATGGTCAAAGTCTGGATGGGGAGAAATGGAAGGATATGTAAAATATTTTACAGATAGAATTTGTAAGACTTAGTGATAGATTAGGTGTGGGGATGAAGGAAAGGGGGAAATCAAGGGTGCCTCTGGATTTTTACCTTCAGCAACTACGTAAATAGTTATACTCTTTACTGAAATAAGGAACACTGAAGAAGGAATATGTTTGAGAGAAAAGATTAAATCAATTTAGAACAGATCAAATTTGTGATATTCTGTGTAACATCTGAGTGCTTGTTACAAGTAGGCAACTGGGTAGATAGTTCTGAAGTTCAGAAAGAAGCTCAGCCTACTACTTAAATTTGGAGATTATATATATTTACAAATATCCATTAATATATGATATATAGCATCATGTATCATACAAGGAGACCTCAAAAGACTTTGTGAAAAAAATGAAATTAAAAGATAAAAATTTTTTAAAATAAATGTTATTTCTCAACACAAGCCCCAGCAAATTCAAGATACTTTGGGGCCAGGCATGGTGGCTCACGCCTGTAATCCCAGCGCTTTGAGAGGCCAAGGCAGGTGGATCTTTTGAGGTCAGGAGTTCAAGACCAGCTTGGCCAACATGGTGAGACCCCATCTCTACTAAAAATACAAAAATTAGCCAAGCATAGTGGTGAGCGCCTGCAATCCCAGCTACTCGGGAGGCTGAAGTAGAACCGCTTGAACCCGAGAGGCAGAGGTTGCAGTGAGCCAAGATCGCACCACTATACTCTAGCCTGGGCAACAGAGTGAGACTCCGTCTAAAAAAAAAAAAAGACACTTTGGAAGTGATAATACCAGTGAATTAGTTTATCCGTAAGAAATTTAACCATGTCACAGCAGTCTTGTTTACGGTATTAACTGAAGAAAAATAGGTGCCCTTTAAAGAGTTTTTAAGATTGGGAAACAAAAAGAATTCAGAAGGAGCCAAATCAGCACTGTAAGGTGAATGGCTAATGATTTCCCATCAAAACTATTGAAAAATTGCCCTTATTTGATGAGAGGAATGAGCAGGAACATTGTTGTGGTGGACACTTCTCTGGTGAAGCATTTCTAGGCAGTTTTTCTGCCCAGAAAAAAGCTTTGGCTAACGTTCTCAAAACACTTTCATAATAAGCAGATGTTGTGATTCTTTGACACTCCGGAAAGTTAGCAAGCAAGATGCCTTGAGCATCCCCCAAAAACAGTTGCCATGATTTTTGCTCTTTGCCAGTCTGCTTTTGCTTTGAGTAGACCACTTCCATCTCTCGAATGTCATTCCTTTGATTGTGCTTTGTCTTCAGCATCGTAGTACTTAAGCCGTGTTCTGTCTCCTATTATGGTTCATCAAAGAAATGCTTCAGGATCTTGATCTGACTTGTTTAAAATTTCTGTTGAGCCAGGCGTGGTGGCTGACACCTGTAATCCCAGCACTTTGGGAGGCCAGGGTGGGTGGATTGCTTGAGCCCAGGAGTTTGAGACCAGCCTGGGCAACATGGCAAAAGGCCATCTTTACCAAAAATACAAAAAATTAGCTGGACATGGTGACATGCACCTGTAGTCCTAGCTACTTGGGAGACTGATGTGAGAGAATCACCTGAACCGAGGAAATCAAGGCTATAGTGAGCCATGATAATGCCACTGCACTCCAGCCTGGGCAACAGAGTGAGACCCTGTTTCAAAAAAAAAAAAAAAAAAAATCTGCTGGGTGCTGTCACTCATAGTATAATCCCAGCACTTTGGGAGGCCGAGGCAGGTGGATCACGAGGTCAGGAGATGAAGACCATCCTGGCTAATATGGTTAAACCCTGTCTCTACTAAAAACCCAAAAAATTAGCTGGGCATGGTGGCGTGTGCCTGTAGTCCCAGCTACTTGGGAGGCTGAGGCAGGAGAATGGCATGAACTCAGGAGGTGGAGCTTACAGTGAGCTGAGATCGCGCCACTGCACTCCGGCCTGGGCAAGAGAGTGAGAATTCATCTCAAAAAAAAAAAAAAACAAACTTGATTGAAAGCTTTGCTTTTGTCTGCAGGTAATCTGAATCCAACAGGTTTGGCACCCATCAAGTGGAAAGTTTACTCAACTTTAATTTTTCAGTCAGAATTGTGTAAGCTGAACCAATTGAGATGTCTATGGTGTTGGCTATTGTTTGTGCTATTAATTGTTCATCTTTTTGATTAGGGCACAAATAAGATTAACTTTTTCCTCACAAATTGATGTGGATGATCTACCACTGGGGGGTTCATCTTGAACATATCATCCTGTCCCTTCTTAAAACAAGTCATCCATTTGTAAACTGCTGATTTCTTTGGGGCATTGTCCCCATAAACTTTTCATAAAATATTAGTGATTTCACCATTTTCTACCCAAACTTCATCCTAAATTTGTTGTTCTTGCTTCAATTTAAGCAGAATTAATGTTGCTGTGAAAGGGGATCTTTTCAAATGGATGTCTTATCCTTCTTAGTACCTCAAAATAGATCCTATTCAGACATGTTATAACAAGTTAGTATGAGCTTATTTTTGGTGCAAAAAAAATTTGAAATTCATGAAGTTTTTTTCATAATATGAATTTTCCATGAATTTTTGAAAACCTCGTGTATATGGTGTAAGGGAATTTCATCTGATAGCTTCTATTTTCTCTATGAAATGTAATGAGAAGTCTGCAGAGAGGAAAGCAGAAGCTGAGAGGTTTGAATAGCATGAAGAAGGTAGGTATGCACTCCTTATTGTATGAGTGGGGAGAACATGTATGCTATAATTTTGAGGCCAATGTTAGTGAACTATAGTGGAGCAACTGCTCTGCTGAATTTTTTTCAAGAATGCTGATATGGGCCAGGCATGGTGGCTCATGCCTGCAATCCCAGCACTTTGGGAGGCCAAGGCAGGCACATGGCTCAAGCCCAGAAGTAGTTAAGACCAGCCTGGGGAACTTGGCCAAACTTCGTCTCTATAAAAAGAAAAAAGTAGAAAAAATTCATCAGGTGTGGTGGTGTATGTCTGTAGTCCCAGCTACCTGGGAGACTGAGATGGGAGGATCACTTGAGCCCACGAAGTCAAGGTTACAGTGAATTGTGATCGCACCAGTGCACTCCAGCCTGGGTGCCAGAGTGAGACCAGGTTTTTAGGTCTCCCAACCTAAAAAAAAAAAACAAAAAAAAAAAAAAAAACTGCTGAAATGTTGAGATGTACACAGAGAAGCAGCATGTGGTAGGATTTATCAGGCAGTTCAGCCAGTTAGATGTCTTATGAGGAGGGATACTCAGAAAGTTTAAGATATTTGCAAAATAGTGATTGAAATGATGGGCTATGGAACCTAAGTTGGTTAAGTATAAGTGAAGAGGAAGGGGCTGATATTGGGAAAAAAGTGGAGGGCTCAAGGTTCTCATAATGTTGAAGAGTAAAGATAACTAATTAATTGAGCTAGAAGGAAAGGAGACAGAAAGCCTTGTAGCAACCTTATGGATACTGTTGGGGTAACGTTCTGGATAATGTTATTCCCATTTTATATAATATGGAGACCAAGGCATAAAGACTACTTTGATTATTCAGTTACAACTTGATTAGTGTAGCTATATCTTGAATGTGAGTTTTCTAATTAAATTCAGTTGGCTTACCAGTAGATAATTACTCTGCTTATTAAATATACAAATCATCCATATACTTTGTTCAACACTTTTGCCATAAATGTGTTCAGGTTACAGTGGCGACGTTTTTGATGACCCATTTATTGTCTATCTTATGTCTCTACTCTCACTGAGCATTTTTATCCAATTTTAATTAACATTTAGCTAGAAGCAATAATACAGCACTTAAATTGTCATCCTTAACAGACAAAAAGTGGTGTATGGGAAAATCTACATTTGGGAGTTTTGGAATGTTTTCTAGGGATAATCTAAGGAATAAAGGGAATTTCCAATGTTAATAATTATTTACCAACAAAACTGAAGAGTAAATTTATTCATGTGGATTGTGTATAGCATTTATGCCAGAAGTGTATAACTTTTTATTTAGTGCCAACCATAATATTTGACATTTTGTAGTTAATAAATTAGTCTGTTCATGGAATCAACCTAAATGCCCATCAGTGATAGATTGGATAAAGAAAATGTGGTACATATGCACCATGGAATGCTATGCAGCCATAAAAACGAATGAGATTACATCCTTTGCAGGGACATAGAGCTGGAGGCCATTATCCTTAGCAAACTAACACAGGAACAGAAATTTAAATACCACATGTTCTCACTTATAAGTGGGAGCTAAATGATGAGAACACATGGACACACAGAGGGGAACAACACACGCTGGGGCCTTTTGGAGGGTGAAGGGTGGGAGAAGGGAGAAGAACAGGAAAAATAACTAATGGGTACTAGGCTTAATACCCGGGTAATGAGATAATCTGTACAACAGATCCCTATAACACAAGTTTACCTATGTAACAAACCTGCACTTGTACCCCTGAATTTAAAAGTTAAAAAAATTCGACTGTACTCACATATTAACAATAATCTGAAAATTAACAAATAAATTAGTCTATGAAATTAAATTTACTTGTATATCATTATTATCAATCATCTGCATTCCAAGATTATTTTATGAATGGTTTTTATTGAATTACATATTTTTCACATTTGAAATTACCAAAGGTATGGGGATTATTTGGCTATATGAAATCTGAGGGACTGTTTCTTCGAGGCCACAGACCATCTCTGGTTATATAAAATAGCTGCTTCTTCAAATAAATCTAACAAGTTTGTTTCTATTTTTAGTAAAACCTTAATGCCTCCGTGTAATTGTAAATATACATAATAATTAGAGCCAACATATCTTAACCATATTCTAGACGTTGTGCTAATTGCTGTATATATGTTACCTCATTGGGGTTGCTTCGTTAATTCATGAGGATTACCTCATCACAACCTTGAGAGAGTTAACATTTGTTTTAAAGATAAACTCATTTATTCAACAAATATTTGCTGAACACTTACCATGTGGCAAACATTATTTTAAAACCTACAATTTACCAATGAACAAAAGAGGAAAAGTCTTTGCCCCATTTAGCTTACAATCGTGTATATAATAAATAGATGGCATAAGATAAATAGCAGAAAGGTATATAATCAATAGAAGATACTTAGAAGTGAAGCATAGTTTTATTCTTGACATCCTCACTGAATAGATTGCCTTGTTTATTTGTTCATTTGTAGGTTTGTTTAATGAGATCACAGACGTAACAATGCTTCACATTTGTGTTAGAAATTCTACATGTTAGAAAAAAATGATTCACCCTTTCTTACAATCCAATGATACTCTTTTAATTATTTTTAAATGTATAATAAATTATTGTTAACTATAGTCACCCTGTTATGCTTTCAAATACTAGATATTGTTCATTTTATCTAATCATATTTTTGTACCCATTAACCATCCCTATTCTCCCCACCTCCACCTCGCCAGTACCCTTCTCAGCCCCTGATAACCATCATTCTGTAATCTAGATCCATGAGTTCAGTTGTTTTAATTTTTAGCTCCCACAAATAAGTGAAAACATGCAAAATTTGTCTTGCTGTGGCTGGCTTATTTCACTTAACAAAACATCCTCCAGTTCCATCCATGTTGTTGTAAATGATGGGATCTCATTCTTTTATATGGCTGAATAGTACTCCATTGTATGTGTGTACCACATTTTCTTTATCCATTTATCTGTTGATGGACACTTAGTTTGCTTCCAAATCTTAGCTATTATGAATAGCGCTGCAGTAACCATGAGAGTGCAGATATCTCTTCAATTTGGGTGTATATCTCACAATGGGATTTCTGGATAATATGGTAGTTCTATTTTTAGTTTCTTGAGGAACCTCCAAACTTTTCTTCATAGTAGCTGTACTAATTTACATTCCCACCAACGGTGTAAGAGGGTTCCCTTTTTTGCACATTCTCGCCAGCATTCATCACCTCTTTTCTCAATAAAATCCATTTTAACTGGGGTGAAATGATATTTCATTGTCGTTTTGATTTGCATTTCTCTGATGATCAGTGATGTTGAATGCCTTTTCATATACTTGTTTGCCATTTGTTTGTCTTCTTCTGATAAATTTCTATTTAGATCTTTTGCCCATTTTAAAATTGGATTATTACATTTTTTCCTGTTGATTGAGCTTCTTGTATATTCTGGTTATTAATCCCTTGTCAGACGGGTAGTTTGCAAATATTTTCTTCGATTCTGTTCGATTCTGTTCCATTGGGCTATATGTTCCATTTTCTCCGATTCTGTTCCATTGGTCTATGTGTCTGTTTTTATTCCAGTATCATGCTGTTTTGGTTAATAGAGCTCTATAGTATAATTTGAAGTCAGATAATGTGATTCCTCCAGTTTTGTTCCTTTTGCTTAGGATAGCTTTAGCTATTCTGGGTCTTTTGTGGCTCCATATACATTTTAGGATTATTGTTTCTATTTCTGTTTAGAATATTGTTATTGTGATACAGATTACATTGAATCTGTAGATTGCTTTGGGTAGTATGGACATTTTTAACAATATTGATTCTTCCAGTCCATGAACATGGAATATCTTTCCATTTTTTGTGTCCTCTTCAATTTCTCCTGCCAGTGTTTTGTAGTTTTATTATAGAGATCTTTCACTTCCTTGGTTAAGTTTATCCTAGGTATTTAATTTTATTTGTAGCTATTATACATGAGATTACTTTCTTGATTTCTTTTTCAGATTGTTTACTGTTGCCATATAGAAATGCTACTGACTTTTGTATATCAATTTTATGTCCTGCAACTTTCCTGAATTTGTTTATCAATTCTAATAATTTTTTTGGTGGAGTCTTTAGGTTTTTCCAAATATAAAATCCTGTCATCTGCAAACAAAGATAATTTGACTTCTTTCTTTCCAATTTGGATGCCCTTTGTTTATTTCTCTTGTCTGATTGATCTAGCTAGGACTCCCAGTATGATGTTGAATAATAGTCGTGAAAATGGGCATCCTTGCCATGTTTCAGATCTTGCAGGAAAGGCTTTCAGCTTTTCCCCCTTCAGTATGATACTAGCTGTGGTTCTATTGTGTATGGCTTTTATTGAGTTTACGTATGTTCTTTCTATACCCAGTTTTTTGAAGGTTTTCATCCTGAAGGGATATTTAATTTTATCAAATGCTTTTTCAGCATCAATTGAAATTATCATATGCTTTTTGTCCTTCATTCTGTTGATATAATGTATCACACTGATTGATTTACATATGTTGAACCATCTTTGCATTGCTGGGATCAATCCCACTTGGTCATGATGAAAGATCTTTTTAATGTATTGTTGAATTCAGTTTGCTGTTATTGAAGATTTTTGCATCTTAAAACCATGACATGTGCATTCTAACCACTGTATTATTTGTAATATTCTCTTGAATATTTTTCTCTCTCTACATGTCATAATTTTTACCCACCATTCAAGACCCAAGTTTATAAAGCTTTTCTCATCTCTGATTCTCAATAGTATCCTTCCCTCTAGTGAAATTTCCTAACACTGGGTTTATGTCCCTTTTCTCTGTACTTATACCTTTTCTTTTGCTAATTTGTATAAGCATTTTCACTCATATTTGTACCCCTAAAGCATATGCCCCTTAGATCATAACTATGTCTCATGCCTTATTTATTGTTCTTATTGACCACAGGGCCAAAGCTACCATTTGCCTAAATGGAGGCTTTGCACAATTTAGAAAAAGTGGCACCTCTAGGTAGATAATTAGAAATGTATATTTGCTTTGAACAGAACAGTTAGAGAAAATTCCCTTTTTATGTGAAGAAAACAATGTATTCTTCCTTTTTGTCAATTTCAGCCCCTATATGCCAGAGCATGGAGGGCAGGTACCATTTTAGCCCCCACTTGTGTCCTTGGGACCTAACACCAAGTAGATGCAAGGTAGATGTTTGCTAAAGGAATCAATCAATTTGTGGCAAGATGTTTACTATAGTTTAAATTAGCTGAGTCCAGAAATGTTTGAACTAAAAATTCAAGGAGAAAAAGAAACAAAATGGAAACCAGGTCATCTCTCTAAGGATGATTTAAAAAAAAAAAAAAAAAGTAGCTGAAATCATCAGAGAAGAGATACAGTTTTTGTAAGATACATGTTATAATGAAGACATTTTAAAATCATAATTTTTGTATACATTTTTATCTTAAATCCACAGAGAAAGCAAATGACACCTATTTTTTTTAATTTATTTATTATTATTATTATACTTTAAGTTGTAGGGTACATGTGCATAACGTGCAGGTTTGTTACATATGTATACTTGTGCCATGTTGGTGTGCTGCACCCATCAACTTGTCATTTACATCAGGTATAACTCCCAATGCAATCCCTCCCCCCTCCCCCCTCCCCATGACAGGCCCTTGTGTGTGATGTTCCCCTTCCTGAGTCCAAGTGATCTCATTGTTCAATCAGTGACAGATTGGATTAAGAAAATGTGGCACATATACACCATGGAATACTATGCAGCCATCAAAAAGGATGAGTTTGTGTCCTTTGTAGGGACATGGATGCAGCTGGAAACCATCATTCTTAGCAATCTATCACAAGAACAGAAAACCAAACACCGCATGACACCTATTTTTTAAACATGTACATTTTAAATGTAGTTTTTGTGTTTAATTGTTTTTAAGGAAGAAAAAACACAGCTAGAGAGTGTAGGGACATATAACTAGCATAATAAAAGATACTGAAAATTTATCCTTTCATAATAGACAAATGATTAGGAACCATGAGCATGGTGTAATAAACAGAGAAACATATGCTTACGATATATAACATAATACATTTAAAATTTTTCTTTAAAGTAACTTCCTTCAAACTTATGGTGGAGGGAGAGGTCTATTATTCAATAATTTGGTAGATAATTTATAAATTCAAGAGATAGTAAAGGTTCAATATATAGACAGACTTAAGAGTTTAAATGAATTTTTTTATGTTCAGTTAATAAAGGAATATTCCTAATTTCCTTAAAGATTTAGCCTTCATAAATTTATCACTTTTAAGGAAGATAGCCATGATCTCTCCAGAATGCCCTTTGATGTTATATTTGGAGTCATAATACTGAGCTGAATCCCAAGTCTCCTGATACAAGAACCTGTGCATTCTAAGTTCTCACAGTCTTTGGGCAGCGCTGATGTAATACTTGAATAGGCAGTTAAATATGAGTAAGTCATGCAGGCCGTGCATTTGTCCCCACACAGGTAGGCCTTATCCTATCTACAGTGCTCACCTTCACTTCATTCCATTTATATTTAGTTTTGTAAATTTTCTCCAACAAACATTCTCATTCTTGCCTCAGGATATTTGCACTTGCTCCTCTCTAAGCTTAGAACACGCTTCTTTTATCTGACTGGGTTCATCATTCAGAGCTCAGATCAATTGTCTCCTCTTCAGAGAGGCCTTCCTTGACAACCTTATTTAATGTTGTCCCCAAACTTTTCAGTCCCTTGTTATTTTATTCCATCTTATTTTCTTCAGATCACATATCACTATCTAAAATTATCAATTATTTACTTGTTTACTGTCTTTCACTATGACAGTATGAATGAAACCTCCATGAAACAGGAGCATTCTGTCCTTTTCTATGCTATACCTCTTAATTTTGAGAATAGTGCCTGCTACATAGCCTACTACTTTTAATTTATTTTTATTTATTTCAAATAATTTTTTATTTTATTTTATTTTATTTATTTATTTATTTTGTGGTGGAGTTTCACTGTTGTTGCCCAGGCTGGAGTGCAATGGCATGATCTCGGCTCACTGCAACCTCGGCCTCCCGGGTTCAAGGGATTCTCCTGCCTCAGCCTCCCGAGTCGCTAGGATTACAGGTGCCCGCCACCACGCCCAGCTAATTTTTGTCATTTATAGTAGAGATGGGGTTTTGCCATGTTGGCCAGGCTGGTTTCGAACTTCTGACCCAAGGTGATCCACCCACCTCAGCCTCCCAAAGTGCTGGGATTACAGACATGAGCCACTGCGCCCGGCCCAAAGTAAATATCTTTTAAATAAGAATGTCCAAATCCTAGGAATATGACATGTTAAAAGGGAGCAAACTTTAAACTAAGAAACAAATCGTTTTTTTAAAAAAGAAATATTTAATACATTGGAATTTTTGGCATTAACAAGCTCTTGGGAAAGGAATTTTGAAAATTACAGGCCTCCTGGATGCTCCTTAAATTATCCCAAATAAGCAGTGACCTACCTTGTGACCCCTGAAATACTGCTTCCTGCCATGAGACCTAAGACTTAAGAAGGTTAAACATAGATTAATTACTAATGGCTATAATCAAGGCAGATGTTTTTGACTAAATGGACGTTGTTAATTAGCCAGATATTTCTCCCTAACCCTGGACATTTTGTGGAATAGACACAGACACACACCCACACGCCCTCTAATACGTTTAGATACTATACTAATACATTCAAGCATATTAACATAATGTATTTATATATAGTACTTGCAATAATGTTAAAAATACTAAACTTTACATTTCTGTCATCTCCAGAAGTCAAAGAATTAGTATGAAAAACTCAGTTTTTACATACTCTTCAAAGAGAGGTTTTCATTTAACTAAATTAAGATTTATTGACATTAGAGTTGACCATTGGAATTTCAGTTGTAAACCAAAACCAAGTTCTTATGCAGCCATATTTGTGTTTTACATGCTGATACTTGCCAGCAAATTAATCAAAGAGACTATGTCATATCATTTTCGTATCCCCATATTTGTCATAATAGGTGTTCATTAAATCTTTGTTGAATAAATGATTACTAGTTTACTAGCCTAAAATCATAGATGGTAATTTGAGTTAAAGTGAAATAAAGTTTGTTATGTAGTAAATTAGGATAATGATAATTTTAGCTACCACATTTTAGGAAAGAAATGGTATTTAATATAGAGAAGTTTTTACATAAAAGGAGAACTTTAGACAGAAGCCAGATTTTGTTGTTGTTGTTGTTGCTTTTTTTTCCCCTGCAAAGAACATGCAAGAAATGGCACTTTAAAATCCAGACATGTATCCAGTAACTGCCAACTGGTGCGATGAAGTATGAGTTATAATAGTAACAGGTATTCAGTTAATTTGTGGCACCTGGCTGAGGGAGCACAACAGTGGGAAGAATAAGGAAGTAAGCCTTTCAAGATAACATGTTTAGGAGCTTGACCAGTCCTACTGGGTTTGTTTCTAATCTACCAGAATGCTATTGTCTTCAAACTCTTGAACACTACAAGCCCTCTCTATCACCACTTCCTTGCCAAAGGTGTTATAAATAGTTTCACTCCTGGAACTATCTCTGTCTACTTTCTATCCTTCAATGTCTTTTCTGTCCCTGTGCCACAGTCCTAATACTCCATTGTATTAGCTGTTAGGCCTCCATAGAATCACCCCAGTCTTTCATTCCTTGGTAAACTATTTCCAGACTACCTTCTCAGCTCTAATATGATGAAATATTTGTTCTGGCATGACTATGCATTCTTAAGACTCAGAATTTGTCTTTGTCTCATCTTTGCTATTTATTATCTTGAAGCCAAACCACTTAACCTCTATTCATTCAAACCTATCAATGAAAACTTTTGGCCCTATAGCATATAAACTTCATTTAATTTAATCACATCTTCCAATAATCCCTAATATGCTATTTATGTATTTGGGGAATACTCATATTTCACTTGCTTTGTAGTTATTTGTTACTTTTCTCCTAATGATTGACAATACTAGATTTGCCTTTTTCTTTAACCATTCAGGATACAACTTTTCAACAACTATGATTTTGCCATAAATCAGTCTCTTGTATTGGAAGTTTTATATATTTAACTTTGATAATACTAAATATATACAGTTTTTATTGTTTTTCTAAAGCCAAAAATTATAAATATGCACAAAACAATATTTAGAAATGTAAAAACAGTGTCCCTTTCTAAAACTGAACACCCTATATCAACACTCAATATGTTGTGTAGTAATCTGTTAGGATTAGCTAGAAATCCATACTGTACCTTTAACGCCTGACATGAACTAATGTGGGTTGAATAATTTGACTTACATAAAAGAAGAAGCGATGTTGGTCCTTGATTGCTTTTTTCATTTGTCTGTTTTAGTTTTTTTTTATTACCAACACTTTTTATGTTTATTCTGGAAAAAACAAAATAGAAAAAGACAAACTTTTTTTTAAAAACATAGCTATCAACCAGAAAAAATTAAAATGACTTTTAGCAGACTGGTCACAGTATAACATTTCATATTTTTGGCTACATACATTTATATTTTTCCCCTAAAAATAAAATTTTTCTGAACACAATATTTTATTTTTCGTCATACTCTCTTCATTCTCCTTTTGTGCAGATGACTGGTACATCATCTCATGAATCTAGGCTTCTCAAATTACTTAGTTTAGCACAAAATATTTCTTCTTTTTTTATAAAACTATTTTTGGATTTCTGTCACTGGAAAAACTCTGGGATGTGAATTTCCCTATGTCCCCTCGTAGTAGGGTGAATCCATATTTAATACATATGTCACCCAAAGCTAAGTTACAAATATCTGCTTCTCCCTCCCCATCCCCCACCATCAAGAATATCTTTTTATGTCCATAAACATTTATATATAACAGCATTTTCAAAAGTACATTGTCTTTTATTGATGAACATAATTTATTTAAACACCCACTATTGTTGGACATTTGTGGGTTTTCTCCCCTTGTTTTTATTTTTTATTTTTTTTTTTTTGCTATTATAATCAATTTTGCAGTAAATATCATTATAGCTAAATCTGTACACATTGCTAAGTTTTCTCTTGTGATAAATTGTAAACTAGAATTGCCAGGTTAAAGGGTAGGCTTGTTTTTTTTTAAGGCTTTTGACATATATTGCCAAGTTGCTCTTTAGAAATCTATCACTGAGATCTCACCAGAAGTATTGAAATATACTGTATTTCCAAACCCTTATGAAATTTCTCTTTTAAAACAATTGCTAATGTAATACATCTTTTCCTAACCAAATTGAGCATTTTAAAATATTGCCCATAATTACAAATTCTTTACTACAAAGTATTTCATAAATCAAGAGTCCCAAAACTTTAAAAATTTTGGTAACTTGTGACCAGACACGGTGGCTCACGTGTGTAATCCCAGCACTTTGGGAGGCCAAGGCAGGAGGATCACCGGAGGTCGGGAGTTCAAGACCAACCTGACCAACATGGAGAAACCCCGTCTCTACTAAAAATACAAAAAAAAAAATAGCTGGACATGGTGGTGCATGCCTACAATCCCAGCTACTTGTGAGGCTGTGACAGGAGAATCGCTTGAACCCAGGAGGTGGAGGTTACAGTGAGCTAGATTGTGCCATTGCACTACAGCCTGGGCAACAAGAGCGAAACTCTATCTCAAAAAAAAAAAAAAATGGTAGCTTGTTTTTTTACATTTTTTGCTTATAGTTTTAGATGATGTCCAGTGAAGAAAGAAAAGGAACCCTAGCCGCAACCTTTCTCTCATCAAAACAAACCACTCTAGTGCCACTATTCATAAACTCATCCCTGGTGATCTCTAAGTTCAAGAAAATAAAAAGAGTATCCATCTTATAAAACTTTTAATAACCCTTTTGGGCCAGGCTCGGTGGCTCACGCCTGTAATCCCAGGACTTTGGGAGGCCCAGGAGAGAGGATCCCTTGAGTCCAGGAGTTGAGACCAGCCCTGGCAACACAGTGAGACTCTGTCTACCCTGCCCCCGCCCCCAAAAAAATTAGCCGGGTGTGCTGGCATGCACTGTAGTCCTAGCTACTTAGGAAGCTAAAGCAGGAAAATCACTTGAGCCCAGGTGTTCAAGGTTACGATGAGCTATGGTTGTAGCACTGCACCCTAGTCTGGGTGACAGAGCAAAACACTGTCTCTAAAAAACAAATGAATAAAAATAAATAACTCCTTTTGTAAATAATGCTTTATTAAAGTTGTTAGGTTGAAGAGAAGTGTACTTGTTTCAAACCAAGTTCTCATTAAAATATTATCTACAAAAAGATGTATCAGTTCCAATTAGTATTTTATTGTAGTATCTTATTTGATTTTGGTCAAGTTCTTTATGGCCTTGATATTCAAACATAAAAATTCAAATGCAAAAATCACAAGATACAATTTTGTGAGTGTATCTTTGACATCCTTGGTAATTAGTAGATTAGGTGGCTCTTTAGAAAAGTATATGTTTTCAGTGAAAATTTCTTTTTCTTTTTTCTGAGACAGGATCTCAGTCTGTCATCAAGGCTGGAGTGGAGTGCACCATCTCGGCTCACTGTAACCTCAACCTCTCGGGCTCAGGTGATCCTCCCACCTGTGCCTCCCAAGTAGCTGGGACTACAGGCATGTGCCACCATGCCTGGCTAATTTTTTACTTTTTTGTAGAGATGGGGTCTCACATGTTGCCCAGGCTGGTATCAAACTCCTGGGCTTAAGCAGTCATCTTGCCTCAGCCTCCCTAATTGCTAGGATTACAGGCGTGAGCTACTGTGCCCACCCAAAAATTGCTATATAACAGAAACACTAGTTTATTCTAACTATGGAACATAGGTCATAATATAAAGCCTTAGTTTCTGTTAAACTTTGGCCCTTTTAAACTATAACAAGCCTTGTCTTTTTACTTTCTATCAAAATCAAACAAAGTTGAAAATTATCAGTTCAGGATATTACAGAAACATATTCTCTTCTCTTTTCTCTTCTCTTCTCTTCTCTCTCTCCTCACCCGCCTGTGCCTTCTCTCTCTCTCTCTCTCTCTCTCTCTCTCTCTCTCACACACACACACACACACACACACACACACACACACACACACACGGACTCTCTCTGTCCTGTTTCTGACTATGTATGCCACATTTTTTCTTAAAACAAATGTGAGGGATATAATAGTATACTTCACTATATATATTTTTTTAATTTCACACTGGGTCTTTTCCCTCTTAAATACTTGGAAAAGATATTACATAGGTTAACAAAAGTAGTATGTGGTCCTAGCCTTTAACCAGATTTTACTCTAGGATAGAAAACACTTTTTTTTTTTGGAAGACCAAGATATTGAATTAGATATAAGAGTTCACCTCAATAGGTTAGTTTTCTAATTCTCATCCTTTATGTAATGTTTAAAGATATTTCTGTTTCTTGATTCTTATTCTTTTTTATTACTTTATATATTAAACATTCATTATCAGAACCAAAATAAAACTTTCCCCAATACTGAGTCAAAAATTGATGTGTAAATAAGTCTTTTCATTCCTGCAAAACAGACTTCTTCTCTCATATTCCTCCTAGGTTTACGGGGACTAGCTAGATAGCCTGCTTCCAGATTCTTCACTTTCTAATCAACCTCTACCATACTCCAGAAATCGTGGAAAAATCCAAAGTCATTTCTTTAATTACTCCCAGTTGCAGTATTAGTCTTGCAGTAGATTATTAATCAGCTCACATGCCTCAGTGATTCATTGATTGCTTTCTGGTGCACTGTCTGGAAAACTGCTAATGATTTTTCTTTCTTTCAAAAGAATGCAAGAAGGAAATCTTTCTTTTCTTTATTTTTGTAATATAGATTTATATCAGTAATGATGAAATTAAGTAAAGTAAAATAAAGTATTTTTTAATTCAAAGCTAATGAAAATAGCAAGTCTTTTTAGAAAATTTAACCATTAGTAGATAAACTTTATTATGAGAAAAGTTACAGGGCCACTCTCGAAATGGATACTATATTATTGGCCTTTTTTTTTTTTTTTTTTTTTTTTTTGGTAAAATTTTCCCACTTGTCTAATTTCTTTTTGAAAGCAACAGTAAAGTACAGAAGAATGTTTTTGTAAACTTCTCCCTTATGTTGTATGCCTACCTAAAGGCATACTTCCACTTGCAGGACAGCATAGTGTCTTAAATGAACCCACTGATTTTTCATGAATTTTTTTCCTGTGATTATGCGAACTTGCACCTTGTCTTTGACAGTAGAAATAAAATCATAAATCTGATTTTGCATATTTGCTGTAAGGTTGGCCCAGAGTAGCAAAGCACAAAATCAAGACCATGGTACTTGAAATTTTTTAAATCCTAAAAATATATTCCATTAGATGATATAATTTAATTATACTCCAAATGTTTTATCTAAAATGCATTTTCTGTCTTTTCCTTTTTACTCTTGTCCTCACTTTTAATGATCCATCGGCTGACAGTGTCTTTACATCCAAAATGCAAAGCAGACAAATGGGCATATCAGGGAAGAACATGACAAAAAGCACCAGCATCAGTGGAGACATGTGCTCACTGGAGAAGAATGATGGCAGCCAGTCTGACACTGCAGTGGGCGCCTTGGGCACCAGTGGCAAAAAGCGGCGCTCTAGCATTGGTGCCAAAATGGTAGCTATTGTTGGTCTGTCACGGAAAAGTCGCAGTGCTTCTCAGCTCAGCCAAACGGGTAGGAATTTTAATGTTACTTTTAACTTCATATTTGAGTTGTCATTACAAGGTATATTTCTTTTCTCCTATTCGTTTTATTGCAGTAATATGTGGATGATGACATGTTCCAGAGGGAAAGGGTATTTTAAACTAGTTAACCTTTCTGAGATCAACAATGATGTTTTTTCCAGTGATCAATGAGCCTGCTTCAAAATGAACCTTGGCTAGTGTTCTTAAAATGTAGATAATGTCTTTCCTCCTCAGGGAAGAGTTATGCTGTGACACCCAATTGCCAGTTGCTGATCCTTTGTAAAGATAATCTGAAATGGGGGATATTTGCTTTTCTTTAGGTTCCTCAAGTTGGAACCAGCTAAATTAATTTCCATTCCCAGCAAGATACTGTGAAGATGACTCCTCATATTTTGTGTGAATAATACAGTTCTTGTATTGCTGACAACCCAACTTCCTTTTCAGTTTGTAAGCAACATTTGCCAGTAATGTCAATTTTCTCACTGCAATTTTTATTTCCCTGTTAAAACTTCAAACAGCAATATTCTCCAGCAGCAGGGATGGAGGAATTTTCTGCTGACAGTGAAGATATTCAAAGCTTTGCTACTTTAAAATTCAGTTGCTAAATCACATCTGCAAAAACAAATTATAGACAACACTCCTACTCAGAAAAGCCACTGTTAGCAATTAAGAAATTTGTGAATCAGAGCGATGTCTTTTTTTCAAATGGGTGTTGATAATTAAACATTAAATCCTTGGTATCTTGGAAATAATAGCATATCTTCTACTTAACAAACAAATGCATGTAATATGGTGTTTCTTTTATTGCAAAATAAATTATAGGCAGCTGGATTAAATCTAATTTATGCTTGACTACTAGGACTCTTGTACATAGAAGTCAGATATAAATCTACAGCACAAAATAATTTAAGGTTACTTTAATTCTTGGACCCGGCTAATCTTGATTTTTACAAACTAATTGTAATTCTGGGAATTTAGTCTTATTTAACAATATTATGTTGAAATAATTATTTGGTGGTATTTTTTATATTCTGATTGTAACTAAAGATATTTAAAGTGATTTTTGTTATAGGATTTTTTATTTGTTGTTTTAAAATACTATTTTGCATTTGAATGTATAAATAGCAGTTTAATTTATGAACAGTGGACATACAGATCATACTTTAATGACTTAAAATTGTTAATATTTATACATAATTAACTATGTTGTGCTAATATGATATATGTTGGCCTTTTGAAATTGAGATTTTTTTATACTTCTCTAATAGAAGTTCATTGCGTTTTTTTCTTTAAAACTTACAAACATCTGTCAATCTAAAATTTCTCTAAAAAATAAAGTCTACTAATGTTTTTTAAATTAGGAACCTCAAATGGATGTTAATAAGACTACAATTCAGAAAATATATGAAATGAAATAATTAATTCCATTCATTCAGGGTTGTTATGTATAAATATTGCCCACTTACCGTGTGCCAGACACATGAAGAAAAAAGATGAATAGGAAATCATTTATAACCCAAGTTGCTTACAGTCTAATAGAGGACAGATACTTAAACAGATTGCTTCAAGGTCATACACCAGTGGTGAATCTAGAATTACATAGAAGGTACACTGGATGCTCAGAGGAAGGCCACTTGACTCAACCTGGAATTCCAGGAATGAATTCCTGGAGATGATACCTAATCAGAGGTATCATCAGGTAAAAGACAATTAGAAAGGTGTTCTAGATAGAAACCATAAGAAACAAGGCATAGATCCATGATATGTGCAGGAATGATAAGCAGTTACATAATTTCAACATAAAATGTTAGACTGAATAGCTAGAGATGAGGCTAGTAGATAAATAGAGACCAGGTCATAGAGCATCTCACATCATAGTTATAGATGATAGGAAGTTTTAAAAGGTTCTCAGTAGAGGATTGATATGGTCATATTTGTATGTACTTTATGTATAGTTTTTAGCCCATTCAGGCTGCCATTTGTTTATGTAACAAATAATTTTTGCATACCTATCATTTGCCAGGGACTATCCTAAAGAAAACAGAGACAGAAATCCTTCTTCTCTTGGAGCTTATATTCCAGTGGGGCTACAATAAAGAGGTAAACTTAAGTCCACATCTGGAAAAGAGCATTTAAGGATGAATTAATGGAGAAGTACAATAATTCAGACAAAAGATAAGCTCCTGAACTAAGCCAGTTGTAATAAAGATAGAGAGGGGATGATAGATTCAGGGAATTTTTAAAGAGCAAAATTAGTAGTCAGTTACCTGATTAAGTGACTAATTGGATATGAGGAGGTGAAGGAGAGAAAATTCTAAGATAACTCCCATATTTCTGACTTGCATCACTGAGTGGATGGTAGTGCCATTAATGGATATTGGAAATATAAGAGGAGTGGTTGGGGCATGGTGACTGATGCCTGTAATCACAGCACTTTGGGAGGCCAAGGCAGGCAGATCACTTGAGGTCAGGAATTCGAGACCAGCCTGGGCAACATGGCAAAACCCCATCTCTACAAAAATATAAAAGTTGGCCCTTCGTGATGACTCATGCCTGTAGTCCCAGCTACACTGGAGGCTGAGGCATGAGAATTGCTTCAGGAGGCAGAGGTTACAGTGAGCCGAGATTGGCTGCTGCCCTCCAGCCTGCATGACAGAGCAAGACTCTGTCCTGCACTCCCCCACACACACAAAAAAAAAGAGAGAGAGAGATGTTGGGGAAAGAGGAAGAGAATGAATCTTTGGTTTAGGAAATTTTGAATTTGTGATATCTGTGAAAATTTCCAAGTGGAAATGTCTAGAACATTTAAATAAACACTTTTGAAGCTTGTGTCAGGACCAGGGACATAAATATGAGAGTTACAAAGTTTAGATAATACTTAAATTCATGAACATGGCTGAAATTGCCCAAGAAGAATGATACAGATAAAATAGCAGTAGGCCAAGACAATGCCCTGTGGAAGATTAGCATTTTAGAATTGTGCGGAGGAAAAGTCCAAGAAGAAGAAGAAGGAACAATCACAAAGAAAAGACCAAAATTATGAGAGGATAGTGTCACAGAAGTTAAGATGTAGAATATTTCAAAAACAGAAGGGTCAGTATTTCTAAATGACCAATTTCATGTCTTTACATTTTTGGCATAACTATCCCATATATCTTTCTTTGATAGTATTTGTATTACAAAATTATAGATCTATTGACCATACATTGAGATTCTGTAACAATACCGATTTGGTTTTCATGTATGAGTAGTTATAGGTTTTTATCTCAAAAACATTGACATGTTGGCAGATTTAAGAAATGTAGTCTTGTTTTTTGTTATATCATAAAGTTCTTCCTATCTATTACATAGCAAATAACAAAGTCTCTTTGTCATTGTCTTAATTACTATTCGGTGACATTATAATGGGTACATTTTTAATAGTTCTTAATATTTGCAGTTATTCATACCTACTCACCTAATAGATTTGACCTGCTGACAATAGAATTTAGATTATCTCTCATTTTAAAGCCCAAGTTTAACTGTAGCATAGCCAGAAATTACTGGACTTCAAACTTTCAATGGATTTCTAAGTTCTGTATTTGTGTGCATATGTATATGTGTTTAAAATAAGATTTTAATTATGCTTTATTTTCTTAAGAAAAAAATGGAATCATAAGCTCCAAAAGTATTTGAAACAAATCTTCAAATTTCAGTATTTGAGCGTATGATCTAGTAGCTTAGATATTAAATTATCAAAAGTAATTATCTACAGCAATGAACTAGTTTTTATAATGCTATATCTTATAATAGCTTCTTTCTTCAGACATAAATATATAAGATATATTGAGTAACTTGCCTGAAACAAATAAATTATTTGTGTTTTCCACTAGTATGTTTGTATTTTCAAAGATTTGTTTAGTATTCTCTTTATTTTCCTGGTCTCTGTGTGAAGATCTATGTGTAATTAAGTTAAAGAGTCATTATGTCATGAATGATATATCATAATTATTTCAATTTTTTGAGATGGTATTTACTTTTGTAAAAATAAATGTTATTATACCATCATGGATTTCAAGATCAGACAAGACAACTTACCTCCCTTCTGAAGAGTAGAAACTCAGCAAAACGGGGTCTTCCTAAAGAATAGTGAAATGATTCTGGATGATATCACAGTAATTATATGTAAATAATAATTGGCAAAGGAGAAACCTTTTATAAAGGTATGTTGACCAACACACATAGTGACTAAGTTATATCTCTCTTCTGTCACACTATTTGTATGTTCCATTGCCTGTTAATTGGAAGCTCATCTTTTAAATCACTGTTTCTAAAGAATTGAGTATGACTTGATAGGCATCATAACCTAGTAGAGAGCATATAGAGGGAATAAGGAGACTTGAAATCTATTGCTTACTCTGGGTTATATATTAAATATGGACTCTTTAAAAACTTACCCAGCAGATCTGAGTCATAGTATGTCTGTCTGACTGATGGAATTGACATATGCTATCCTACCAGCATTTCTATAAAGATAATATTTTTAAATGTATGAAAAGTACATTGAAAACTTAAAATCACATGGTAGATATAAGACATCAGCAGCCAATTTATCCTCATGGGGGAATCAAGAATTCTGTTTTAGACATGATTTTGATTTTGAGATGTCCATTTGACATCTAAGTACAGTTATTACATGATTAATTGCATAGATTAATTCAGAGCCCAGTAGATCAAAGCAAAGGATGTAATTTAGGAGTAATCCGCAGGTAGCATTTGAAGCCATGGAACTGGATAAGATTATTTATGGTAACTTCAATCAAGAAGAAAACTAAAGACTCAGCTCTAAGACATTCTACCATTTAGAGGTCAAGAAGAGGAAGAAAATTCATCAAAGACTTAAGAGAAAGCAACCATTAGAGGAAATGTAAAAAAGGATATCTTAGAAACCAAATGAAGAAAATATTTTAAGAAACAGGACATGATCAACTGTGGCAGGGGCTCTGACAGGTCAAGTAAGATGAAGACTGATAATTTACCATTGGATTTGGCAAGATGGAGAAATTTGGTAAATCTTGACAAACCTTGCAGTGGAGGACAAAGCCTGATGGGAGCTTGTAAAGAAAATGAAGACGTGAGTCAGAGTCAGTGAGAATAAAAATATGAACACCTAACACTTTTTAAGCACTTATTATGTGCTAGACACAGTTCAAAGCCTTTACCTGTGAATCATTTAAACCTCACAACAAAGTTATGAAGGAGGAATGAGTTATTATCCCCATTCGATAGATGGGGGGAAAAAGTAGGGAGACAAGAAATAAATTTACCCAATTTACCCAGCTAATGTCATGAGTAGAAGTTGGAATTTGAATCCAGACAATCTGGATCTGGAGACTTCACTTTTAATTTTTCTATTACAGTCTAGAATAGCACTGTTCAATAGAACTTTTGGCAGTGATGGCAATCTTCTATATCTGCACTGTCCTGTACAATATGGTAGCACTAGTCACATGTGGCCATTGAACACTTGAAATGTGGCTAGGGTAAGTAAGTTAACTGACATTTTAATTTTTACAATTTTACTTAGATTATTTTAAATTTAAATAGACACATGTGACTAGTGATTACTGTACTGGACAGCACAGTTAAAAACAATTCTTTCTAGGATTTTTTTAAACAAATAAGAAATAGAAATTCTAAAATGGAACTATAACTTGGGGGAGAGATAATCAAAGAAGAGCTTTGTTTTTTTAATAAGAGGGACTTACTTGTGGGAACAATTGGGTAGGTGAGATCCAGAACTTAAGTGGAGATCATTGGTTGTAACCTGTGGTCACTCAGGCATCTATGCTCTTTTCATCTTGTAATAATTTGTAAGTTCACACAGTACTTTGAAGTAACTCTTGTTATAACATTTAGCAACTGTAATCATTTAGTCATCTATCTCTTGGTTAAACTGGTTTTTTTTGTTTAGTTTCTTCTTCTCAGGGTCTGGTGTTATATCACATATGGTGATCCTCAGTGAAAGGCCCATGAGCTCCATGAGGCTACATGATTCACTTCCCTGGGGAATGGAAAGAAATAGTAGAACTTACTTTTAATTTTTAATCTAAAAAACAAAAAAGAAATTAAACTTTACAAATATTTAATATATGGCTTCACCTAGAATTCTCACTCTAAATGCAAGATGGTCTCATGCCTTTGTGGGGGTGTTAGTTTTAACTAAACTAATAATGAGAAAATAGGAAAGTGGCTTAAAAAGGTTATAGCGATGAAACTGTGGTTTGAATATAATACCAAGTTTGCAACTTTTACTCCTAGTTAAGCTCTTCATTAGCCCCCAGTGAAGACAATACGACACTTTAAGATCTGACAAGAAGTTTACCAAAAAATTCTGTTATCAAAAAGATTAATAAAATATGGATTTACACCTACTATTATTAACAATAAACCTTACCCTAGGTTTATACTTTACATGGCCTATGGTGTATCTCTGTGATGTTTCTTTTTCAACTATGACATAATTAAAACTAAATATGAGAAAACTGAACTTGGAAGCAAACTTTCAAAATACTGTATTTACCTAACATACATTACCTTCTGTAATATATACAAACCCTGAAAACTTAATACAAAAGTTCATTTATTGATCAAATATCAGTCCAAAGTAGATATTTCCAGTAGCCTTTTCTGTAGTCATGCAGGGCTCAAGACTTCTTTCATCTTGTGGGCTTTCCCTCTTAGAAGGCCTTAGAGCCCTTTCTCTTCAGCCAGTACATGGGAAGTTTTTACGGACAGGAATTGGAAATGGTAACATCGCTTCTGTTTCTATTCCATTGGCTGCTTAGTTACAAACTGATGCTGAAAATGGAACACTGGGAAATATAGCCTTAGAGAGTGCCCAGGAAAAAGAGCAAACAGGTTTAATAAGCAAACTGCAATCTAATACTGCCACATAGCATTAAGCCACTGTTTTCAGACATTATAAGGCATTTTACTTCAAATATTTTTCCTAAGAGCATGACTTATTTTATTATTTAAAATAACTATTTGCAAATATTTATTTTAATCACCTTTTAAAATAGCTACATATATTTTATGTATTGTAAAAGTATAGTAGGATATGTGTATCATTAATAAATAATTTTTTACAGAACTAGAAGTGAGATTTTTAGAGGTTTAAAACTACTGACCTAGTAGTTAATAGCACTAAGTGGATGTTTGCTAAGGAAACATAGAAAAACTCATTTGCTAGCCAACTCACTGTAATCCTGGATCCATCCTTCCTAATGCTTACTTTTTTGGACAGCATTCAGACCAGGTTATACAGAAAGTGACTTGATGTATGCCCTATTAATACACAAGCCTACATTAAATACAATAATATCTGTGGAAACAATAAGTAATAAGAATAAAAGAGATGTTAAGTAATAGTATTATCTTTTCACATCATCACAAATCTCAAACTAACCCTATAGGATATGGCATGTTAACATAGGATTCTAACAATGTGCTTTTACCACTAAATTTAGGCATATTTCTTGCCTTTAAAATTATAACTATGTTTTAGCCCTTATAATACTATCATTCATTATTTTAAAATATTGACTCATGCTACTCTATGTTATTTACTAACTTCAGGTGGCTCAAGTATTGTAGGTGAGGTAAACATAACATTTTCTGGAAGTGAAAGCTGGTGTTAATATATCATAAATTGTGTTAAGGTACTTATGCAGCATCTAGGCTCAGCATGTAGCTAAGAAAGATAGCAGTTTCATTGTTCATGGAAACAAATTTAGTATTTCTTAAATTTGAATTGGATTTCATATTATTTCTTCTAAAACACATATTTTTAAAATGTGGTAAAATATTTTAATTGTGGTAAAATACACATGACATAAAGTTTACCTGTTAACGATTTTAAGTGTACAGTTAAGTGTTATTAAATATGTTTATTATGTTGTGCAACCATCACCACAATCTATCTCCACAATTATTTTCGGTTGCAAAACTTAAACTATGTATCCATTAATCAATAACTCTTCATTCTCCCCTCTTCCCAGCCCTTGGTAACCACCATTTTACTTTGTCTTTGTGAATTTGACTGCTCTAGATATTTCTACCCATCAGAATTTGCTTCTTTTTTAAGGCTGAATAATATTCTATTATGCATATGTACATGTCTACACCACATTTTGTTTATCCATTCATCTGTCAGTAGGCACTTGGGTTCCTTCACCTTCTGGTTATTGTGAATAATGCTACTTTGAATATGGGTGTACAAATATTTCTAACAGGCCCTCCTTTCAATTATTTTGGGGATATACCTAGAAGTGGAATTGCTGGATCATATGATAATTTCATTTTTGTTTTTTGAGGAACTGCCATACTGGTTTTCTAATTATTATTATTATTATTATTATTGTTATACTTTTTTTTAATTTATTTATTATTATTATACTTTAAGTTGTAGGGTACATGTGCATAACGTGCAGGTTTGTTACATAGGTATACATGTGCCATATTGGTTTGCTGCACCCATCAACTTGTCATTTACATTAGATATTTCTCCTAACGCTATCCCTCCCCCAGCCTCCCACCCCCTAACAGGCCCCAGTGTATGATGTTCCCCTCCTTGTGTCCATGTGTTCTTATTGTTCAGCTCCCACTTATGAGTGAGAACATGTGGTATTTGGTTTTCTGTCCTTGTGATATTTTGCTGAGAATGATGGTTTCCAGCTTCATCCATGTCCCTGCAAAGGACATGAGCTCATCCTTTTTTATGGCTGCATAGTATTCCATGGTGTATATGTGCCACATTTTCTTTATCCAGTCTATCATTGATGACATTTGGGTTGGTTCCAGGTCTTTGCTATTGTGAATAGTGCCGCAACAAATATAAGTGTGCATGGGTCTTTATAGCAGCATGATTTATAATCCTTTGGGTATATACCCAGTAATGGGATTGCTGGGTCAAATGGTATTTCTAGTTCTAGATCCTTGAGGAATCGCCACACTGTCTTCCACAATGGTCGAACTAATTTACACTCCTGCCAACAGTGTAAAAGCATTCCTATTTCTACACATACTCTCCAGCATCTGTTGTTTCCTGACTTTTTAATGATCACCATTCTAACTGGTCTGAGATGGTATCTCTTTGTGGTTTTGATTTGCATTTCTCTGATGACCAGTGATGATGAGCATTTTTTCATGTGTCTGTTGGCTGCATAAATGTCTTCTTTTGAGAGATGTCTGTTCATATCCTTTGCCCACTTTTTGATAGAGTTGTTTGGTTTTTGTGTTTTTTTCTTATAAATTTGTTTAAGTTCTTTGTAGATTCTGGATATTAACCTTTGTCAGATGGATAGATTGCAAAAATTTTCTCCCATGCTGTAGGTTGCCTGTTCACTCTGATGATAGGCTCTTTTGCTGTGCAGAAGCTCTTTAGTTTAATTAGATTCCATTTGTCTATTTTGCCATTTGTTGCCATTGCTTTTGGTGTTTTAGTCATGAAGTCTTTGCCCATGCCTATGTCCTGAATGGTATTGCCTAGGTTTTCTTCTACGGTTTTTATGGTTTAGGTTTTACATTTAAGTCTTTAATCCATCTTGAGTTAATTTTTGTATAAGGTGTAAGGGAGGGATCCAGTTTCAGCATTCTACATATGGCTAGCCAGTTTTCCCAGCACAATTTATTAAATAAGGAATCCTTTTTCCATTGCTTGCTTTTGTCACGTTTGTCAAAGATGAGATGGTTGTAGATGTGTGGTGTTAATTCTGAAGCCTCTATTCTGTTCTGTTTGTCTATATATTTGTTTTGGTACCAGTACCATGCTGTTTTGGTTACTGTAACCTTGTAGTGTAGTTTGAAGTCAGGTAGTATGATGCCTCCAGCTTTGTTCTTTTTGCTTAGGATTGTCTTGGTTATGCGGGCTCTTTTTTGGTTCCACATGAACTTTAAAGTAGTTTTTTCCAATTCTGTGAAGAAAGTCAGTGGTAGCTTGATGGGGATAGCATTGAATCTATAAATTACCTTGGGTAGGCCATACTGGTTTTCATAGAAGCTGTACAAGTTTATATTCCTACCAGTAGTGCACAAGAGTTCTAATTTCTTCAGATCCTTGCCAACACTTAATGTTTTTTGTTTTGGGGGGGTTTCCAATAATAGCCATTCTAATGAGTATGAGGGTGGTATCTCATTGTGGTTTAGATTTGCATTTCCCTAATGATTAGTGGTATTGAGCATCTTTTCATATGCTCATAGGTCATTTGTATATCTTTTTAGACAACTGTTTATTGGATACCTTTGCCCATTTCTTAATCAGGTTTTGGGGGGGGGTTGTGTTAAGTTAAAAATAAACTTTTTTAAAATAGAAAATTATAAGCAGGTTTTTTCAATCTTAGGAGTCATCTGGCTGGGCACGGTGGCTCACGCCTGGAATCCCAGCAGTTTGGGAGGCCAAGGAAGGCAGATTACCTGAGGTCAGGAGTGCAAGAGCAGCCTGGCCAACATGGTGAAACCCCGTCTCTACTAAAAATACAAAAAGTAGCTGGGCATGGTGGCGGGCACCTGTAATCCCAGCTACTTGGGAGACAGAGGCAGGAGTATTCCTTAAACCTGGGAAGCGGAGGTTGTAGTGAGCTGAGACGGTGCCACTGCACTCCAGCTTGGGTGACAGAACAAGGCTCCATCTAAAAAAAAAAAGAAAAAAGAAGAATCATCTGTGTATTAACAATAACATGTATTATAACTTATTTGCACTTGTTCAAATCCCATCAGACTATAAATTTCTTGAGGGAAGCAGTTATATCTCATTCATTTGTACATCTGTGGTGCCTAAGATAATAGTTGATATCTACGAAATACTCAGTATTTGTTGGAATGCGTGTATGAATAAATGAGTGAACAAATGAATGAATAACAATTTAATTAATCTCTTATAGAGAAGGTAACTTGAAACTATGTTCCTCAAATTATTAAACTGACACATTGATGTTTTGAAGCTATAAATGATCATATGGATATATGTCAAGTGTTTCTTATTTATCATCTCATATTCTAGTGTTTCATTATTGTTTATGGAAATAATAAGTAGAACTCTTTAAAACTTTTGTTAAGGAATATTTACATCTACAGCTATAAATGCAAATTATCTTGAATTATCCCTTTCCAAACATGAAGGTTGCAGTCATAATCAAATTATTAATAATTTGCTAATGTTTTCTTATGGTATTTTAATCATTTCCCTAAGCCACAAATTTTATTCATACATTTTTTCATTAAATAAACATTTTTATCAACTACACTATTTGTAAGATTCATTTTAGTGGATGCCATGGAAGACAACTTGACAAAACATTGTCCCTACTATCTCATAGCTTCTCTATTCTTAGGATCTTAAAATCTACTAGAGGAAATGAGTTGTTGGCTTGAGTAAACATAAAACAAGGTGGAACATGATGAGGATTAGCAAGATTCTGTAAGGGAGTGTGGCAGAATGGAGAAAACATAAATTTTAGAGTTCAAGCAGGCCTGAATTCAGGTCCCAATTCTGCCACATGGGCAAGTTACTTAACTTCTCTGAATCTCTATTTCCTCAGCTTTAAAAACTATGGACTCTATCATCCTACGTCATGGGGTTGTTATGAGCACTTATACTAAGCACTTATAACTTTGTCTAACATATACTAAGTTTCTATTAAATGACAGCTGTTATTATTAATATTATTGTTAACATAAGTTTAGCTGTTATCATTAATATTATTATATTATAATTAATGTAATAGTGGAAATGATTCCTTCCAGCATTGTTGCCAGGGTACCAGTTGATCTTAACCTTGAAGTGTGGATAATGTTTACATTGTGAAGATGCTGAGAATATGGCCTGGATATTTTGGACATGGGAAATATTAGACTCAGAGATATGGAAAGGTATCTTATGTATGAGCAGGCAGTGAGTATTTGACACATAGTGATAAATGAGACTAGCAATAGAGATTGGGGCCGGATTACAAATCATGTTTGTTGAAGGAGTTAGAGCCATAGGGCTGGCAATAGGGATCTATTGTAGAATTTCAAGCAGGGTCATGACAACAGAAATTAGAAAGATTTTGTCAATAAGAAAGACTAGAGATCAAGAATAAGGGACTTTTTTAATTAGAGTAGAAATGATGAGGGCATGATCTATGGTGTATTAGTTTCCTATTGAGGCTATAACACATTATCATTAACTTAGCAACTTAAAACAATGCACATTTACCGTGCCATCCTAAAACTAGGTGAGCTCTACTGGCTTCTCTGCTCTGTGTCTCATAAGACCAAAATCAAGGTGTCATCCACACTCGGATTTTATCTTAAGACCCAAGGCAAGACTCCATTTCCAAGGTCATTCAGTTGTTGGTGGAGCTCAGTTCCTTGTGGTTGTGGACCTCAGGTTCCCATTTTCCTGAACACATGACCTCCTTCATCTTCAAGCTGACAAAGGCACATTGAATCCTTCTTGTGCATTTAATCTCTCTGACTATCCATTCTGCCTTATCCCTTCTGCCTTCCAGTCAGAGAAGGTTCCCTGCTTTTAAGGGCTTATGTAATTAGATTGGGCCCACTCAGGTGATCTGGGAAAATCTCCCTATTTTAAGGTTCATAACCTTAATTACATTTGAAAAGGTCCTTTAGGCCGGGCGCGGTGGCTCAAGCCTGTAATCCCAGCACTTTGGGAGGCCGAGACGGGCGGATCACAAGGTCAGGAGATCGAGACCATCCTGGCTAACACGGTGAAATCCCGTCTCTACTAAAAAATACAAAAACCTAGCCGGGCGAGGTGGCGGGCGTCTGTAGTCCCAGCTACTGGGGAGGCTGAGGCAGGAGAATGGCGTGAACCCGGGAGGCGGAGCTTGCAGTGAGCTGAGATCCGGCCACCGCACTCCAGTCTGGGCGACAAAGCGAGACTCTGTCTCAACAAAAAAAAAAGAAAAGAAAAGAAAAGGTCCTTTAGCTATGTAATGTGGCATATTCCCAGAGTCCAGGGTGCAATGCATGGACATCTTTGGGGGACCATTCTGTCTACCAGAAATGATAGTATTAGATGAAACGGTAAAGAGATTCAAGAAATACTGTAGACATATTTTTGAAGTTATTATTTACATCCTGTATGCTTCCTGGGAGTCAATACAAATAGAAATAAATGTTAATTTTCATAACTTACCCTCCTTGACCAAAGAACACCCACCAGTTATTAAGATTTAAGCTTTTTTTCTAATATAAAATTTAGAAGGGAATTTATCAGTCATTAAAAAACATAATTAGCAATACCATGAATTTGTTGTTTAATTTTCACAACTTGAGATGTAACTATTATCATTACCATTTTACACATCAGGAAACTAAAATGCAGTTTCATGGTTGACAGATAAAGCTCTAAAGCTGGTATTCTTTATATGACACCCATTATTGCTAACAGTGTATTTTTATAATTAGCTTTTTTCATATTATTGGGGGGGGAATCTTTCTTTTCAAAATAAAAATTCATCAGGAAAGTACTTTTAATTTAGTATAAGCTTTATTTAATTTAGTATAAGCTTTATTTAATTTAACTGGACATATTTTAAGATGTAAATAGCCAACAGGGATTGTCCATGTTAGTAATCAGTAAAGGAGTGGTAATTGTAAATAAACCATAAAGAATTTAATTCTGAGCCAAGAAACACATACAAGAAACAGAAGTCTTTAATTTCATTAAAATTTATAAGTGCCTTAAGGTTTTTGAGCATCAGAGTATAAACAGAAATGCAATTTTAAGGCCATTTTAAATGAAATCCCCATACATTCTGAATTGGTATGTGGGGCTGCTAGATGCTATTTACTCAATTGAGTCCTTTCCGTATTACCTACTAGAAAGACTTCCAAAGACACAGTTGCAGTTATTTGCTAGAAATATAATAAAATCCTAGCTAAGCAGTAATGATACTAGGAGCAATGATATCAGGAGTATGGAAAAAGATAAGACTGTTGGCTCATTGTTCCCTTCGGCTTTGAAAACTATCTGGCATTGCAGACTTTATAGAATGAAAAGCACTAAGATGAATTCATCTTCCCTCTTTGATGCAGCTCTCAGTGGACAAATTCTTCTAATATTATTCTTGGATGAAGTGTTTTTTTTTTAACTGACACTCTGTTATTCACTGCCATATAAACATTTAATATAACATATTATTATTCAGTAAATATTTGTTGAACTTCCACTAAGTGACAAACAGCGTGGTATGTGCCAACTAGGGTCCTCCTCATATGGTATCTCTGTTCCAGTGGGAAAGACAGGCCTTAACAAATACATAAAGTAATAATTAGTCAACATTACAAATCTTGCCTTGATGAAAAGTGCCAATGATATATGAGTGTATTGCAGAGGATATTAACCTACTATGTCTCATCTTTCTATCCACAAAGACAAATGACCTTTTGATTTAAAATCCACTGTGTAGGATCTGAATCTGTATACTGTGCATACAATGAGGAAGAGAGGCAATAGTTTCTAATGTAACCTAGGATATGCTTGGGACTAATACAGTGGAAAAGTAGAATCTAGTGTATTTCTTTTAGGCATTAAAGTTTGATGCTGACATAAGAATGTAATTTCTGTAGCTTTTAATCCAAAGATTTAAAAGGGTGGTTTTGGTTTTGATCTTGTAATGTGAGGAATTTATTGCTTTTTACTTGAAACTTCATAATTGCTTAGAAAGTGAGAGTAGGATATGAGAGCTGATACAGATGTATGAGTTGAGATGAGGAAATGTTCTGATGAGGAAACTGATGGTGAGGCAACATGTAATACAGAAGTATAAGAAAGAATAGAAAGAATACCACAGAGAGCCTCCAGGAAAGGCACTGTGCTCATAACTGAGGTATTGAGGAATTTTCCTTCACCACCTTTCACCCAAATCCTCCTTTCCAAAGGAAATACAGTAGCCCAAAGGTAGGGGAACAGCGGCCACCCACCTCTTATCAAATCCTTTCCACTCCCATTGACATCTGAAGTATCTCAATTTCTTGTCTCTTTCTGTCTTCCTCTTCCTACTGCCAGCAGTCATTTTACCTGGAATTAGAGCCATCTGTGTGAAAGAAACGATAAGTGACCGAAGTTTTCTGATTTGCTGTCAGTCAGAATTCCTCTTCATTTAACCAGTTGTGAAATTATCTTACTGGAAGCACTAGTTTGATAAAATTCTGCTTCAATACATTAAAATAGATTTCTGTTTTAAAAAAATACACAGATTATTTAAGAACTCTGCATTCATTTGATTTATTTCATTTGGAAAGTTTTTTTTCCAAAAAAAGGACAAAAATGTTTTTTACACAAGTGAAAATACCTGTATTTTAAAAATAAAAATAATAAATTTAATTAACGAACAATGAAAGATATGCCATTTCAACTATTCACAATAGCAAACACATGAAATCAACCCAAATGCCCATCAATGATAGATTGAATAAAAAAAAAATGTGGTACATATATACCATGGAGTACTATGCAGCCACAAAAAAAAAAAAAATGAGATCATGTTCTTTTCAGGGATGTGGATGGAGCTGGAGGCCATTATCCTTAGCAAACTAATGCAGGAACAGAAAACCGAATACCACATGTTCTTACTTACAAGTGGAAGCTAAATGATGCAGACTCATGGACACAGAGAGGGGAACAACACACTCTGGGGTCTTTGGGAGGGCAGAGGTTGGGAGGTGGGAGAGAAGCAGGAAATGTAACTAATGGATACTAGGCTTAATACCTGGGTGATGAAATAATCTGTACAACCAACCCCCATGACACATGTTTACCTAACAAACCTGCAAATCCTGTACATGTACCCCTGAACTTAACATAACAGTTAAAAAAAATACGACATTTCAGATAACTAAATACATATGACTATATGTTTGAAAGTTCACTTCTTATTTCTAACTGAAATGGTAAACTGGAGTTTATTTCCTTTCTCAAGGAAGAATAATATTCTTTTCTTCCAAATTATACAATACAGTGCACAATTTTAAAGCAATACAGAATCCTCTTTAAACTGTGTTCTAGGATTAATCCTACTAACTGTCAAATCTTTTTGTTTAATGTTTTATTGTGATGAAGACCAAGTGGTTTGCATTATTTGTATATTTGAATACACTTTCATATATTTAACTATGAATTAGCCTTCTTCTTCTGA
Source organism: Macaca mulatta (assembly GCF_049350105.2). NCBI lineage: Eukaryota > Metazoa > Chordata > Mammalia > Primates > Cercopithecidae > Macaca > Macaca mulatta. The sequence goes on from NC_133413.1 coordinate 114,507,887, forward strand.
GTTATCCAATCTCAATCACAATAAAATTCCCTCACAGATTTTACATATTGGATTATTCCTCTTTTTAATCATTTTAAGTACATTTATTATTCCTTAGACTTACTCCTTAGATGTGTATTTATTTTGCATTTATCTTAATGTGTAGAAACTTAAACTGGGGAAAACTGTAACATCTCATATAAAGATACTTTTTTGTTTTTTTTTTAATGGAATATTCGTGTGTGTCAATGAAACCTTATGCTGACTCTGTACCTCATTTTGAATAAGAGAACTATGTAAATTCTTTTAGTTTTAATCTGCTGTATCTTTTTGGTCCTTTATGATTGTTCCATCAGTCTTTATCTATCCTTGGTATAAATTGCTTTTTTTCTTAAAATAGTCCACATTAAGTTTTGTCCTATTTTCAGTGAAACATTTAAATATACTAAGGTTAGTTTAGATTCCATTTTTCTCAAATATTGCTTAAAAATTTAAATAGAATATCAGACTAACACTAAGCACTTAGATTTTTTAAAAGTATACAAATTTCTAAATATCCATTCAATTATGATTAACTGTGTTTCTATTAAAGAAAAATGGTGTTGTGCAGGCACTATGGAAAATTTAAAAATTACACAAATTACATAAAAGTTAAACAAATCATAGACCTACTCTCAGAAAGCTTAAAATCCATTAGGGAAGAGATGTTAGATAGCCTATCAGTAGCACAAAATGCTGTAAGATTTCAGAAAGATCACTTCTTACTGGAATGGTATTTTGGATGGCTTCTTAGGTTTGTAATTTGAGCCAGACTTCAAAGAATAAGTCGTATTTCAATGAAATGAGATAGGAATGCACATCAAGCATAGGGAACTTCAGAAGTGTAGAGTAAGTTCAGAAAAACATTTAGTATGCAGCAGAGAAAGACAAATGATCTAATTTGACGAAAGTATTGGTTTCCAAACTTTTTATTTAAGCAATTGGAACCCATTTAACTTTTAGAAGCACAGGACAATTCAATCTCTAAGGATGTCTTTAGAGCATACTCAAGGAACTAAAACTATGTTCAAGACCTCAAGCATAGAGTATAAGAGATAGAGTTATAAATAGAAACTAGAGTCATACAGTTTTATATTTATAACTCTATAAATATTTATATTTTTATATAAATATACTCTATAAATATATCCCAACCTTCCCTTCTGAGTCCCCAAAGTCCATTATATCAATATTATGCCTTTGCATCCTCATAGCTTAGCTCCCACTCATAAGTGAGAACATACAATATTTGGTTTTCCATTCTTGAGTTACCTCACTTAGAATGATGGCCTCCAGCTCTATTCAAGTTACTGCAAAAGACATTATTTCATTCCGTTTTATGGCTGAGCAGTATTCCATGGTGTGTATATACCACATGTATCTACTCATTGGTTGATGGGCACTTAGATTGGTTCCATATCTTTGCAGTTGCAAATTGTGCTGATATAAACACCTGTGCATGTATCTTTTTCTTATAATGACTTACTTTCCTTTGGGTGGATACCCAGTAGTGGGATTGTTGGATCAAATGGTAATTCTACTTTTAGTTCTTTAAGGAATCTCCATACTGTTTTCCATAGTGATTGTAGTAATTTACATTCCCACCAGCAGTGTAAACATGAAAAAATGCTCGTCATCACTGGCCATCAGAGAAATGCAAATCAAACCCACAATGAGATACCATCTCACACCAGTTAGAATGGCAATCATTAAAAAGTCAGGAAACAACAGGTGCTGGAGAGGATGTGGAGAAACAGGCACACTTTTACACTGTTGGTGGGATTGTAAACTAGTTCAACCATTATGGAAAACAGTATGGCGATTCCTCAAGGATCTAGAACTAGAAGTACCATATGACCTAGCCATCCCATTACTGGGTGTATACCCAAAGGATTATAAATCATGCTGCTATAAAGACACATGCACACGTATGTTCATTGCGGCACTATTCACAATAGCAAAGACTTGGAATCAACCCAAATGTCCATCAGTGACAGACTGGATTAAGAAAATATGGCACATATACACCATGGAATACTATGCAGCCATAAAAAAGGATGAGTTTGTGTCCTTTGTAGGGACATGGATGCAGCTGGAAACCATCATTCTCAGCAAACTATGCAAGAACAGAAAACCAAACACCACATGTTCTCACTCATAGGTAGGAACTGAACAATGAGATCACTTGGACTCGGGATGGGGAACATCACACACCAGGGCCTATTATGGGGAGGGGGGAGGGGGGAAGGATTGCATTGGGAGTTATACCTGATGTAAATGACAAGTTGATGGGTGCTGACGAGTTGATGAGTGCAGCACACCAACATGGCACAAGTATACATATGTAACAAACCTGCACGTTATGCACATGTACCCTAGAACTTAAAGTATAATAAAAAAAAAAAGTGTTCTGTTTTCACCACATCCATGCCAACATATATTGTTTATTGACTTTTAAATTATGGCCACTTTTGCAGGAGTAAGTGGATATCTCATTGTGGTTTTAATTTGCATTTCCCTGACAATTAGTGATGTTAAGCATTCTTTCATATGTTTGTTGGCTATTTGTATATCCTTTTTTGATAACTGTCTGTGTTTTCTGACCACTTTTTGATGGGATTATTTGCTTTCTTCTTGCTGATTTGTTTGAGCTCTGTGTAGAGTCTGGATATTAGTCCTTTGTCAGATGCAAAGTTGGTGAATATTTTCTCCCACTCTGTGGGTTAGTCTATTTACCCTGCTAATTATTTCTTTTGCTGTACAGAAGCTTTTTAGTTTAACTAGGTCCCACCTATTTATCTTTGTTTTTGTTGCATTTGCTTTTGGAGTTTTAGTCATGAATTATTTGCCTAAGCCAGTGTCTGGAAGAGTTTTTCCAATGTTGTCTTCTAGAGTTTTTATGGTTTCAGATCTTAGATTTAAGTCTTTGATCCATCTTGCATTGAGTTTTGTATAAGGTGAGAGGACCCAGTTTTATTCTTCTACATGTGACTTGCCAGTTTTTCCAGCACCATTTAGTGAATAGGGTGTTCTTTTCCCAACTTATGTTTTTGTTTGTTTTGTTGAAGATCAGTCGGCTATAAGTATTTGGCTTTATTCCTGGGTTCTCTATTCTGTTCCATTGGTGTAGGTACCTATATTTATACCAGTACCATGTTGTTTTGGTAACTATAGCCTTGTAGTGTAATTTGAAGTTGCATAATGTGATGCCTCCAGATTTGTTCTTTTTGCTTAATATTGTTTTGGCTATGCAGTCTCTTTTTTGGTTCCATATAAATTTTAGGATTTTTTTCTATCTGTGAAGAATGATGATGGTATTTTGATGTGAATTGCATTGAATCTGTAGATTGCTTTGGGCAGTATGGTCATTTTCACAATATTGATTCTACCCATTCATGAGCATGGGATGTGTTTCCATTTGTTTGTGTCATCTATGATTTCTTTCAGCAGCGTTTTGTAGTTTTCCTTGTAGAGATCTTTCACCTCCTTGGTTAAGTATATTCCTAAGTATTTTATTTTCTTTGTGCAGCTCTTGTAAAAGGAATTGAGTTGTTCATTTGATTTTCAGCTTAGTTGTCATTAGTGTGTAGCAGTGTTACTAATTTGTATACATTGATTTTGTATCCTGAGACTTTCTTGAATTTGTTTATCAGATCTAGGAGCTTTTTGGATGAGTCTTTAGGGTTTTCTGGGTATACGATCATATCAGTGACAGTTTGACTTCCTCTTTTCCAATTTGAATGCCCTTTATTTATTTTTTAATCTGCTCTGGCTAGCACTTCCAGTACTATGTTGAATAGAAGTGGTGAAAGTGGGCATCCTTGTCTTGTTGCAGTTCTCAAAAGGGATGCTTTCAACTTTTCCACATTCAGTATGATGTTGGCTGTGGGTTTGTCATAGATGGCTTTTATTACTTTGAGGTATGTCACTTTTATGCCAAGTTTGTTGAGGGTTTTTATCAGAAAGGGATGCTGGATTTTATCAAATGCTTTTTCTGCATCTGTTGAGATGATCATATGATTTTTGTTTTTAATTATTTTTATGTGATGTATCACATTTATTGACTTGTGTAAGTTAGACCATCCCTGCATCCCTGTTATGAAACCCACTCAGTCATGGTATATTATCTTTTTGATATGCTGTTGGAGTTGGTTAGCTAGAATTTTGTTGACGGTTTTTGCATCTGTTAAATACGTTCATCAGGGATATTGGCCTGTAGTTTTCTTTTTTTGTTGTCGTTAAGTCCTTTCTTGGTTTTGGTGTTAGGGTGATACTGGCTTCATAGAATGACTTAGGGAGAACTCCCTCTTTCTTTGTCTTTTGGAATAGTTTCAGCAGGATTGGTACCAAATTGTCTTTGAATGTCTGATAGAATTGAGCTGTGAATTCATCAGTCCTGGACTTTTTTTGTTGTTGGCAATATATATAATTTACTGATTCAATCTCATTACTTGTTATTAGTCTGTTTAGAGTTTCTGTTTCTTCCTGATTTAAACTAGGAGAGTTGCATATTTTCAGGAATTTGCCCATCTCCTCCAGATTTTCCAGTTTGTGTGTGGAAAGGTGTTCCTAGTAGCCTTCAGTAATCTTTAGTATTTCTGTGGTATTAGCTGTAATGTCTCTAGTTTCATCTCTAATTGAGCTTGTTTGGATCTTTTCTCTTCTTGATTAATCTCGCTAATGGTCTATCAATTTTGTTTATCTTTTCAAATAATCAGCTTTTTGTTTTATTTATCTTTTGTATTTTTTTGTTTCAGTTTCACTTAGGTCTGCTCTGATTTTTGTTATTTATTTTCTTCTACTGGGTTTGGGTTTAGTTTGTTGTTTCTCTAGTTCCTTGAGGTGTGACCTTAGGTTGTCTTATTTGTGCTTTTTCAGACTTTTTGAAGTAAGCATTGAACACAATGAACTTTCCTCTTAACACTGTTTTTGCCAGAGGTTTTGATAAGTTGTGTCATTATTATCATTCATTTCAAGGAATTTTTAAATTTCAATCTTGATTTAATTGTTAACCCAAAAATTGTTCAAGGGCAGATTATTTAATTTCCATGTATTTGTGTAGTTTTGAGAGTTCCTTTTGGAGTTGATTTCCAGTTTTATTCCCCTCTCATCTGAGAAGATACTTGATATGATTTTAATTTTCATAAATGTATTGAGACTTGTTTTGTGGCCTATCATGTTGTCTATCTTGGAGAATGTTCCATGTACTGATGAGAAGAATGTATATTCTCCAATTGTTGGGAAATTTTTCTGTAAATGTCTGTTAAGTTCATTTGTTCTATGGTTTAATTTAAGTCCATTTTTTTGTTGTTGTTGACTTTCTGTCTTGAGGATCTGTCTAGTGCTGTCACTGGAGTATTGGAGTGACCCCACTATTATTGTGTTTCTATCTATCTCATTTCATAGGTCTAGTAGTAATTGTTTTATAAATTTGGGATCTCCAGCATTAGGTGCATATAGTATCTTCCTGTTGAACTAATCCCTTTGTTATTATATAATATCCTTCTTTGTCTTTTTTTACTATTGTTGATTTCAAGTATGATTTGTCTGATATAAGAATAGCTACACCTGCTCACTTTTGGTTTCCATTCTTGTGAAATATCTTTTTCCACCTCTTTACCTTAAGTTCATGAGAGTCCTTATGTGTTAGGTGAGTTTCTTAAAGATAGCAAGTATTTGGTTGGTGGTTTTTTATCCATTCTACCATTCTGTATCTTTTAAGTGGAGCCTTCAGGCAACTTACATTCAACATTAATACTGAGATATAATGTACTATTGTACTCATCATATTAGCTGTTACATACTTTGTTTTTTGTTTTTTGTTTTTTGTTTTTTTCATTGTTATTGTTGTATAGGTCCTGTGAGATTTATGATTTAAGGAAGTTCTCTTTTGGTATATACTGAGATTTTGTTTCAATATTTAGAACTCCTTTTAGCATTTCTGATAGTGCTAGTTTGACAGCAGCAAATCCCCTCAGCATTAGTTTGTCTGAAAAAGACTTAATCACTCCTTCATTTATGAAGCTTAGTTTTGCTGGATAGAAAATTTTTGGCTGACAGTTATTTTGTTTAAGGAGGCTAAAGATAGGACCCCCATCCCTTTGGGCTTGTAAATTTTCTGCTGAGAAGTCTGCTGTTAGTCTGATAGGTTTCCCTTTACAGGTTACCTGATGCTTTGGTCTCAGCTCTTAACATTCTTTCCTTCATCTTAACTTTAGGTAGCCTGATGACTATGTGCCTTTGTGGTGATCTTTTGCAATGAATTTTCCCAGAAGTTCTTGGAGCTTTTTGTATTTAGATGTCCAGATCTCTAGAAGGCAAGAAGGTTTTCCTCAACTATTACCTCAAATAAATTTTCCAAACTTTTAAACTTCACTTCTCCTTCAGGAATATTAATTATATCTTAGGCTTAGCTGTTTTACATAATCCCATGTTTTTTGGAGACTTTGTTCATATTTTTATTCTTTTTTCTTTGTTTGATTGGATTAATTCAAAAGCCTTGTCTTTGAGCTCTGTAATTCTTTCTTCTACTTGTTCTATTGTTGAAACTTTCCACTACATTTTATATTTCCCTAAGTGTGTCTTTTATAACCAGAAGTTCTGATTGATTTTTTTTTATTATATATATCTCTGGAAATTTTTTCATTTGTGTCCTGGATTTTTAAAAAATTTCTTTAATTTTGTTTTCACCTTTCTCCGTTATCTCTTTGAGTAGGTTAATAATCAACCTTCTGAATTTTTTATCTGGCATTTGAGAGATTTCATTTTGGTTTGGATCCATTACAGGGGAGCAAGTATGATCTTTCGGTGGTGTTATAAAGCCCTGTTTTCTCATAATACCAGAATCACTTTTATGGTTCCTGTTCATTTGTATAGACTATTTCTTGAAATTGTTCTTGAATTTATTTTCTATTGGACTGTGTAAATTTCTTTTTTTCCCCTCTTAAGGAAAAGACTTTAATATTTATTGTTTATTATAGCCTAATTTGATTCTTGGCTGTTTTATGTGAAGCCTCTGGATGAGTTCCTTATACAGAGTCTTTGTGTGTTGGCTTTCCCAAATGTTGCTTGTAATAGTCTGGTACTTGTTGTGTGGGCAAGTTCACTGTCTCCCATGGGGTTGGAATGACAGGAATCTCTTGAAGCTTATCTCATTTTCTCATGGTGTGTACTTTATGTATTTAATTTTTCTTCAATGTTTTATTTACTGAGTTGATGATTCAGGCTTCAGGCCAATAGGGGAGGTATCCCTTGGGTTGGCAATTGTTGTAGCTAAAGCATATGGGTAGATATAATACCCAATGGTAGACAGAGTTCCCAGAATTGATAAAGATAACTGGAAGAGCTCTCAGTTAGGGCATCATCTAATTTAATTATTAATAAATGTTAGCTTTTAACATGTGAAGAAGTCTGGATCATCAGGACTTAAAGAGGAAATACATGGTAGAAATGGGAGGTACCAACTGTAAAGAAACAAAGAAGAAAAAGCCCTAGTTTTCGGGCTAGCAAAGTATGGGCCACAAGCCAGATTTTACCTGCTGCTTTTATGTTTGGTTGGGTTTTTTTGCTTGATAAATAATTTTTATTTGATAAATAAAGTTTGCCCGAACACGGCCAAGTTCATTTGTTATTGTATATTGTCTGTGTTTACTTTTGTGCTCCAGTGGCTAAGATGAGTAGTATCTGAGCATCTGTAGATCAAGGAAACCACATGATCCACAAAGCCTAAAATATTTGCCATATGGCCCTTTACAGAAAAAGTTTGCCTGCCTATTCTAGTTGATGCTTTTGGATATTCAAACATTGATACTCCAAAAATGAGAGAAATCTTTTTGTGTTTGAGCATAAAGGGAAGTGAATATTGAAGATGTAGGAGAGGATATGACTAAGTGTGGAAATAGATTCCCAAACATCTTCTTGGATAATTTTAAAATCTCAAAATATAAGAAAGAACTTTAAATGTCACTTAGTCCAGCCAGTGTTCCACCTCATACTTAATTTTCAGTTCTTTCCAAACTCCAAAAGGACTTCTCTACTCTAACTATATGGATTACATGAAAATTGCCCAGTCAAGAAGTTTGGCTCCATTGTTGTGAAAGAGTGGCATTTTCCACTAACATAACCTTGAAATGTTACCAGTGTCCATACGTTTGCTAACACATTTTTTGTAGTCTCTGCATAAAATTACAACTTTCCTGCTTACTATGTCTGCTTTTAGTGCATTTAACAATGCCTCCGCTCATTTTTGGTCTTTTATTTTCTGACCAATATAAGTGTTTAAGACCATGAAACAAGTGTGACAAATTTAATACTCATGCATGAAAGAAAAATTCTTTAAAATGAGTATTCATTTTCAGTCTTCTACTTAATTCAGAATGCTATTGGAAGACTCTTGTTTCATACCTGTTACCTAGAATTAATCTTTCTGGGTTTTGACATTCTTCAAGAAAAATGACACAAGTAGGCAGTTAGGCTGTGCTGCTTCCTGATCTGTGCAGTTTGGGAAGTTCTGCCCTTTGTGGATAATTATAGGTTAACAATGACATTATTGTTTATTTTAATGAACACTCGATTATTTTATTGAAGTAATATTTAATGTTTTTACTATGGTTTTGATCATGAGAGTTTCTATAATGCTATGAAACATTTTTTACAGAACAAAGAAAAAAGTTATAAGCTATTGCTTTCTTAAAATCTTTACTACCTTAGCTCTTCTGATTTTTAAAATTAAATCTGATTCTAGGACTTAGAGTTTCATGGTCTAGAAGTAGTGGGTAACATTAAAGGATATATTTATTTATTTATTTATTTATTTATTTTGAGACAGAGTTTCTCTAGTCTCCCAGGCTGGAGAGCAATGGCGTGATCTCAGCCCACTGCAATCTCTGCCTCCTTGGTTCAAGCAATTCTCCTGCCCCAGCCTCCCAAGTAGCTGGGATTACAGGCATCTGCCCACCACGCCCAGCTAATTTTTGTATTTTTAGTAGAGATGGGGTTTCACCACGTTGGCCAGGCTGGTCTCGAACTCCTGACCTCAGGGGATCCACCCGCCTCAGCCTCCCAAAGTGCAGGGATTACAGGCGTGAGCCACTGCACCCGGCCCTAAAGGATCATTTTAACCATTACTAAAGAAGTTTAGGAAAAGGAAATAGAAGTGATATTTAAGTCAGGCTCTTAAACTAGTTGATAATAGGTTTCTTGGCATATTTTGTTGCGGGGTATGGAGGTTAAATGGCAAGCTGAAAGATTATGGGCTTAAAAAAGCACAAAGAGCTAAAAAATAAATTCAGGAGTAATGACAATATATTACCTTCTTAATATTGGTTTACTGCCATATTCATTTAGAAGAAAATGCGGTTTTTTGTTTTTTTCTTGAGACGGAGTCTTGCTCTGTCGCCCAGGCCGGAGTGCAGTGGCGCAATCTCGGCTCCTGGGTTCACGCCATTCTCCTGCCTCAGCCTCCCGAGCAGCTGGGACTACAGGAGCCTGCCGCCATGCCTGGCTAATTTTTTGTCTTTTTAGTAGAGATGGGGTTTCACTCGTTAGCCAGGATGGTCTTGATCTCCTGACCTCGTGATCCACCCACCTCGGCCTCCCAAAGTGCTGGGATTACAGAGGTGAGCCACTGCGCCCGGCTGAAAATGCGTTATTTCTTAAGCCAAATAACAACGAGACAGGAGAAGCAGGAGAAGTGATAGTCATTTATTTGAACATCAGCTATGTTCTTGGTACTTTGCAAAGCACTTTCTAGTTTATTAACTTTTTAAAACCCCATAGTTGCTCTTTAAAATAGGTGTTACGATTCCTGATTTTACTTCTTACATGAGGCAACTAAAGAAGCAACAGAAAGAAAGGTGTTGCGGGGAAGAAGGAAGGAAAAGAAACAATAAATGATTTTGAGTTAAGTCCTGCTAAAATTGTGAAGCTGGAAAATTTTCTGATATTCTCCACTTTCTGTTCTCTTTGAATAGGGCTGCCTTCCTTTCTATACCTGATCCCTATTAAGTGTTTTCAGATACTTTCACCCTTTTTATTTTCTCAGGAACTAATTGGCTAATACATTTCCATTAAGATACAGAAGGGTTAAAATGCTTAAGTACTCTCTGCAAGTATTTGAAAACTCTTAAGCCAAAATAGTGAATTTGTAAAGGAGATTTTAGTGATTGACAAGTAGAGAGAAAAGTCTGTAGAGACAGTCTTCCTGTATCTCCAAAATCACCTCTATGATGAATATGTACTCTTCTTTCTTGTACATACACCAAGTGCACCTTTGAAGAGCTGCCATTTTCGTTAAGCCAAAAGATGGGTTATCTGCTAAAATATAATTGCTTTAGCATAAAGAGTTTTCAACAAGTTTTTTTTTTTTTTCAGAATTATCTGTCATTTATTTCCTACACTTCAGGATCTTTATTTTCTTTCTTTTTAAAAATTTCCTGTTAACTTTAAAAATTTTTGTGTGTACATATTTTTACTGTAGGTGTATATATTTATGGGGTATGAGGTATTTATTTTGATACAGGCATATAATATGTAACAATCATATCAGGGTAAATGGGGTCTCTATCCCTTCAAGCATTTATCCTTTTATTGTGTTACAATGAAATTATACTCAGTTATTTTAAAACGTATAATAAATTATTGCTGACTGTAATCACTCCATTGTGCTAAACAAGATCTTATTCATTCTGTGTGTTTTTATACCCATTAACTGTCCCCACTTCCCTTTTCAACAGCTTTTAAGGGGCAATAAGAAACACTAAAACTTCTCCAGTTACATTACTGAAAAATGAGTCCCCAAACCACATTGAAACTTACTCATAAAGGTGGACTTTGAAGAACAGAGGCTAAAAGAGAAAGAACAAGTAAAGAAAAGTGTATCATGATGAGTCATATAAAGCTTTCACACCTGAGAGGAATTCTTTTTGTAAAAATTGAAGAAGCATCACCAAACAGGCCTAGTAATCTCTAAAGATTCTGGTTGTCACAGTTTCTATAGGTGGCCGGTCACTGATGCGTGCTCTCTTCTTGCATTTTTTCTTTTCCTCAAAGACTGAAAAGAACTGAGTCAAGTTGCATAATTTTCTTTATATTAGGACATGCTGTAGTAGGATGTGGCTATGTCCAAAACTGGTCCTACTCAACTTCTCAGGATGGCACATTCATATTCTCATTCTCTCTCTATTTCTCTATCTGCAGTTCTGTCTGAAGCAGGAATTATAACAATCTCGAGTTCCTCACACCATTGTTTCAGTTTTATATCTGTAATTCTAACTTGCTTATACCTGGGCTACCTTGCATTGACTCCTGGCAATATGTACTCCCTTACTTCTTGTTTCTTGGCTAATACTGATACAGCTTTGCCTGTATCTCCAACTCTGGCTTTTTTCCTGTCTTCCATTCAGACCTCATCAAAATAAGAAAGATAATTGGTAGAGTCCCTAAGCATTTCCCTTCTGATTGTAATAGCAAGCTGAATCAGGATCCAACCTAGAAACCATCTCTGATTGTATTATAAGCTGGACCACCTACCACTATCAACATCATCATACTCACCAGACTATTCCTGCACAGCATTACTGGCCTGGCATCAAATCATAATGAGCATGGTTCCATTCTCCCAGGATTTAATCCTGGTCCTCAAACTATTGGTTTATTTATTCTATCCTTGCTGTGAAGTTATAGTAACCATAATAACAGTACAGTATCTTCATAGCTTTGGAGAGTCAAGCTAAGCCTTTTTATAATGAAGAAAATATATTTAAACATTGTATGCCAATGAAAATGATTCATATAATTATATATTAATATACAATCATATATTTTTATATCATTATATATGATAGTGAAAGAAAAAATGAAACAAAAATAATTGAATGACAGCCATATTCTTTCTACAAGACTTTCTCAATATTTATGTAGGCTATAGAAGCTATGAACTTGTACCTAAAAGATATAAACGGCACCGGGTTTTATGTACTACTCCTATTTTATCATTAGCAGCCTTTCAAAATAGTTGCTGACTAAAAGCAGTATGATTATTTGACATACCTAAGAAAGCGGCAAATTCAACAAGTGAATTTGTTTTGAAATACGTTAAGGTCAGCAGACACGTGTATAGATCACATCAATGGGTTAATCAACTCATAGATGTGTTTAAATATGTTTCATATGTTTATAATTAACTATAATTATGGATAATAATATAGTGTATTTCATTTGCATCTGAAGGAGATAACCACAATTCTTAAAACGAATTACTTTTCTCTGTGAAATAAGACTGGTAGTAAGAACATTTTGTGGATGTGAAACTGAAACAACATATTAAATGACTTTCTCAAGGTTTCATAGTAATATTAATTATGAAATAAAGACAAAAGTTAGTTCCTTGTTTAATAGTGTGGTGATGGTGCCTTTGTAGTAGGAAAATTTCTTTTTAAATTTATGGCTATATTCTATATAACAGCTATTTCCATAGGGACTACATTAGGATGGCAAATTTATGTACTTCATATGTAATATTTTTACTTTTTTCTGAACTGAGCTGACTTCTCCTTGCTTAATAAGATCTCACACATTTATGCCCAATTTCTAACTTTTACATGTTAATCAATATGAAGTGCTACTGAAAATTTTTCATAACATAAACAATTACAAAAGTAAAATAAATTTAAATGTTTAAATATGATCTCTTCAAATCGATCACACAGGCAAAGAAGGAGTAATTACACGTTGGATTCCTAGATATAAGATATTCTGCTATTTTCAAATGATCATATAAGAAAAACACAAGTAAACAGATTGAAATTCACTACTAACTACATAGATATAGACTATAAATAACTCTATTGGCTATATATTGTCTGATTGTAGAACCTCCTGAGGACGGAGACCATATTTATTTTTTTACTATAAAATGCTGGCCTCAGTGTCTATCATTAAATTAATATTTGCTAATTATATAACCATAACAAACAGAGGAAAAGTGGTATTTGATAATAGTCTCTCCATAATGCATTTCTCTTTGAGTTTGGTTCTAGACTTGAAAGAAGATGTCACAGCTTTAATTAAGAACTCTAATGATGGTGTCTACCATATGGAAGCAGACAAGAAATGAGCTAGAGTCTGGGAGACTCTGAGTTTTCTATTGCTACTATAAAAAAAATGCTACAAATTTAGAGGCTCAAAACAACACAAATTTATTATTTCATACTTTCTTAGATCAGAAAGAAGTTGAGACACAGTGTGACTCAGCTGGTTCTCTGCTTAGAATCTCACAAGGCCAAAATCAAGGTGCTGGCAGGACTAGATTCCTTTCTGGTGGCTCTGGGGATAAGTCCTCTTCAAATTTGTTTAGGTTGATGGCAGAATTTCCATTACATGTGGCTGTGGGACTAAAGTCCGCATCTTCTTGCTGCCTGTCAGCTGAGGGTCATTCTCAGCTCCTAGAGCTGGCCTTCATTACTTGGCTCATAGCACCCTTCCATTTTCAAAGCCAGCAATGGTGAGTCAAGTCCCTCTTATGTTTTCAGCCTCTAATCTTTTCCCCTCTGTTTCTTTCTTCTGAAAAAACTGTGTAACTGACTCTTCCCGCCTTCATCTTCTCTTTTAAGGAGTCAGTGCTATTAGGCCCACAGGGATAATCTAGGACAAGCTCCCAATGTTAACACCATTACCTTGTCTAGTGTTTGAATAGCCACAGGTTGGAATCTTGGGGGGACAGCTTTAGAATTCTGCCTACCATACTACCTCAACAACAGTAAGCCATATTATCTAAATGAGGTTATTTAGTTTCACATCAAAATCTACATTTTGTTGTTGCTGTTGATACTACAAGCTTTAGTGAGTTTGTATTTAACTGTTCCAGTTTTTCTATGCTTCAGGGAATTAAGAAAAAGGTACACCCCATCATGCATACTTAAAACAGATTAGAGGAGGAATATACCAACATGGTGGTAGCAAGAGCAGTTAGCAGAAAAATCTCAAAGAAGTTCTTGGATAATAAGAGAAATTATGCTCAGGTTGTGCCTCTCCAGGTGGAAATTCTTACACCACTGCTAACTTGGGAAAATCTTGATTTTTATTTTATTTAGGAAAATGAGAGTATCTTTGCCATTGCTAAAGAATATCAAGATAATGAGCAATTCCTAAACACTGCCTGAACTGATGGGCTTAATTATTGAACCATAGTCCTGGTGTAATCAGAGACAGTGGCCTTTATTTTTTGCCTCTCAGTCATTGAACATAGGGAGCTTGGGCATAACAATAAGAATGGCTCAGATTAATCTATAAAATAGAGGTTTTCATAGTCTTCTATGAATTAAGAATCAGGATTTTCTTGGTTATATTCTTATTTCAAGGACAGCAAAATGGGGATTTTAATAGTTTGGTAATAGCAACTGCATGAAATATCAGTGCAATGAAATAATTAGATTTCTATCACTATAAGCCTCTTGTAATCATTCAGTTATTCATACTTATGCTTATTATCTTATTAAAGATTCTAAGAAAACACTTCCTGGATTTGTACAGAAAAATATGACTCCATTGTTCTGACCAGTCTTTACTAATAATAATGCACAGGAGAATCCATTTTCACTTGATAAAATGTGGGATTTTGTGCATAATTTTATGTAACCACTAATTATTTACTGCACAAAACTTTCTTCTCTGAAATTTACGTAAAATCTATTTCGTGCTTAGTAAACTTAGCTACTGAAGTTAAGTGGCTCAGCTGGGAAAATGTAGTAAAATAATAGCAAATTATTTTCAAACTGTAAATCTCTAATGAATATATACCTATTCATAATTATTACCTTGGTTTTTTCCCAGGAAAACATGCATCAAAAATATTCCCTTTTCTGTGTTTTTAATTTATAAAACCAATATCTGATTTTTATTTTTAAAAATCAAAATAATACAAATACCTATAATAGAAAATAAAAGTTGCTTCCTTACTTACCCACCTCCTCTGCTTTTATCTCATCTCCCAAAGATAACCCCTGTTAACATTTTGTTGCATAATCATACAGACTTTATCATACATTGCAGTATATACTCTCTACATGTTCTATTGCAATTTGCTTTCTGTTTTTCACTTAAAAATATAATTTAGAATCTTTACAGGTCAGTACATGAAGATCTGTCTCATCTTTCAGGGAACTCTGTTGAATATTCTCCTACTGCGTAGATTTAATGTAATGCCCTATTGAAGGGCATTTAGGCTTTTCTATACAATGCTACCGTGAACATACTTGCACTGACCTAATGTATGTATGATTTATCTGTAGGATAATTTCTGCAAATAGAATAACTAACTAAAAGGGCATGCTCATTTTTTAATTTTGAAAAATATTGCAAATTACCCTCTAAAAGTATTATACAATTTACATTCTCTCAGAGAGAATATGAGAGAACTTAATTTTGTCCACTCTTGGCCATGCTAGTGTAATATTTTCTTAGTGAGTTTTTTTTTAAATCTTTGCCAATCTGGTACAAATTTTCATTTTCATTTTATTCAGTACTCAACAACAGATTATTAATTGGAGCAGTTGCTTGAGATATGTTCAGAAAAGATATGGTATTTGTTCCCTGGTACTCCAGAAAATAGATCAGTATGACTAGCTGCTTTCTAAAAACGGGAAGGAGGAGAAGCAATTGTTTCCCTCCCAACCCCAAATATGCGTTGTATGTTATGTTGTCAAACAAGAAAACAAAATTAAGCTTTCATTTATACTGTTGCTTTGTAGCTCTTTGAAGCATAAACTTTAATCTATGACTCATTGCTTTTTAAGGTCATTACACTATTTAATGTATTAATATGACATTGGATCTTTGGCCAATCTAAAATCTTTTTCCAGCTATCAAAATTTTCAAAGGAATAAGAAGTAAATTTTTAAAATGTATTAACAAAGTAACTAGGACAAGGGCAAAAAAGTAATCAGAAGCAATACTTATTAAGGGCTTTTATGCCTGTAGCATTCTAATTCTTCTCATTTAAATGTGCTACTGATTAAAAGTGGACAATATGAAGCATTATGAAAATAGAAAACTTTTTTACTTGAAGCAGAGTTTCCCAAAGTGTATCCTACAAAACAATAATTCTTTGGAAGCTATTAGGCATTAAGCAGAAAAATAAGGCTACATCGTCAAATAAGTATAGAAGAAAATATGAGTTAAACAGTTTTAATATGTGTTTTTTTAATTGCAGGACTTCATAAAGTCCTTTATTATGTTTGTGTGCTTTGTGACTCTCCAAAAGCAAAATAGAATCAGTGACTTTTTCCTGACTCACTTTGACGAAATAACCGTTTGTCTATTGAAGCATATCTTGGAATTAATATTCCTTAGAGTATTTTGGAAAACATCTAAACATCCTTAAATTTAAATTGCAGCATGTGTTTTTAAGAAAAGATACACTTAGAAGTAGGTAAAAAATATTATGATTAATTCAGCATTCTAAGATATTGCTTGTTATCATTGTGGGGTCATAGAGAAAATAAGACTTTTCACAGTTAAGAGTACCGTGACCCAATGACTGAAGTAGGTAAAATCTTTAATCTGAGCCATCAACCCTTTCTGTTGTAATTTCATATTATGTATCCCAAACTTAAACTGTACTCACAAGTCCATTATAGGAGCTATAATTATGGTAAAATTTTGGGAAAAATTATGTCAAGATAACAGAAAATTCCACAAGTGTTTGTTTAATTTCACAATTAATTTTTCTTTTTTTTTTTTATTATTACACTTTAAGTTCTAGGGTACATGTGCATAACATGCAGGTTTGTTACATATGTATACTTGTGCCATGTTGGTGTGCTGCACCCATCAACTCGTCAGCACCCATCAACTCGTCATTTACATCAGGTATAACTCCCAATGCAATCTCTCCCCCCTCCCCCCTTCCCCCTCCCCATGATAGGCCCCGGTGTGTGATGTTCCCCTTCCCGAGTCCAAGTGGTAAAGGTACTTTTATTTTAGATAATTTTTTATTATTGCTTTTGAACTATAAGGGGAAAAGAGTATAACCCAGGATTTTATGAAAATAATGGCACATTTTACTAAATTTACCAAATTAAAATGAAATAATTGATTTTTATGCATTAATCTTTGGGTAACATTTGTTGAATATAATTTTTTCTGTGCTTCAACATTTATAATCATTTATTTCTGAAGGAATATTTATGTTTACATAGCCTTTTATTTCCCCTTAAAAGTTAATGATGCACTTTTTAAAATTAAAGTTACTGCTACTCAAGGCAAATGTTAGATGTAGTGTGAGAGTGGTAAAATATCCTTTCCTTGAATCTGATCTTAACTGGTAGACATTTGCTTTTATGTTAGATCCATTTAGGACTTTTTTCATTATAGAAATATTTTATATAATTTGAAGAATGTCATATTTGAAAGTTATAATATTTTCCCTAGGAGATAAATATTTTGATGTACCATTACTGCAGAAACTTTAAATCCCACAAACTACTGTTAATATTAGGAATATTTTCTTCTAATCCATTAGCATGTTTTTATACAATGGGTTCTGTGTATATTCCAAATAATATTGTGACACAAGTATATTCTTATCACAGATATTTTGGTTACAAAGATAATCTGTCATAGAAATATAATACAACTTAAATAGCATTGTATTTTTTAAAACGTACTGAATTTAGAAAAATATCTTCTTCTTAACAGCTTTATTGAGATTAATTCATACAGCACATATTTGCATATTTAAAATGTACAATCCAGTAGGTTTTAGTGTACTCAAAGATATGTACAACCATCTCCACAATTTTAGAACACTTTTATTACCTCAAAAAGAAACCACATACCCTTTAGCTATTCCTCCCCATCCTCATTTCACCCATTCATCCCTCCTGCCCTCACCTTAATCAACCACTAATCTACTTTCTGTCTCTATAGATTTCCCTGTTCTGGACTTTCATACAAATGGAGTCATATAGTATGTGGTCTCTTATGACTGGCTTCTTTCACTTAGCATAATTATTGCACATCTCAATTCACACCGGCCACATTTCAAGTGCTCAGCTGCCATGTGTGGCTTCTGGTTGCCATGTTGGGCAGTGTAGGTTTAGACTTCATCGCTTTCATAGGTGTACATTTTCTTCAGCCTTGGTTTTCTCCTCTATGAAGTGAAGATAATATCCATTTCAATTGGCTAAGATCAAGTTATATAATTTATGTGAAAGTATTTGTACACTGTTTACGAATATTGATGCTTAATTACCTTTAATATAAGCCATGGAACAGCTGCAGCTATTCCAGTAATCCAGCTAAAAGCACACTCTTCCTTTGAGATTTAGGGGAAAAAAAAGAAATAAATGAGGCATTAAAAATGAATCTGTAAGGATATAGAAGTGACTAAAACTTTTACCCATATTAAATGTTGTTTGCAGCTCTATATTCTGCTCTGCCTGATAGAGTACAACTAAACAAAATAAATCCAATCACTTAGCCCACTAGCTTTCCAAATAATTAAATGATCAAAAGGACTGCTTTCTATGGCAGAATTGATATATTTTTTCTAATTATTTAATCTATGTTCTGTATTAACTTTGGCTGTCAAGGAATTCAAAGTTAAATTTGCAATTCAACCATAGCAATTAAGTAGGACTTTATAATCTGTGTGTTTCTACTAATTTACATAATTATTTTTATTATCTTTTTTACTATATTTTACCATTATTTTTTCATTTTTCTTTATTATGTAAATTCATACATTTTATAAAACCGAGAATATAAGTAATCAGAGACAGAGATCATGCTATTTTGCAGATGCTTAAGGTTAATAAGATTGACATTCGAATTAGACAATTTTGAATACTAAAATACTAGTAACACCATAATGCAGAAGTTCCAGAATACCTTGGGGGAAAAAGTGAACATTATTTTGAAACTAAGCTTTGACTTTTTTTAGAGAGAAAAATCTGAGCTATTAAGGAATATAGAGATGAAATTATTAGGAAATACTACAGGTATTCATTTTTTTAAAATTGAATTCTGAACAACTCATCAGAGTATAAAATAATATGATTTTATCTCCTGCACCTAAGATCTACAACTTTTGCCATAACTGTTTGAGGTGAAATTTTAGAGTTTATTTTTTAAAGTCTCATTAATTTATGTATTATCACCATTAGAAAACTTTGGGGAAAGTGGTAGATAGACTTATCTTTTAAATTCTGGACTAGAGTTAAAAACTGTGAAAGCAACATATTTTGGTAAAACTTCCTGTGACACTTAATAACAGCTTTAGATTATGGAGGTTTTCGAGGAAAAAAATTTGTTCCTTTAATTGGTACTGAAACATTGTATCTTTTCCTATGGCCATGGTCTATAAACATGAAAGCGTGGGAGGTGTCCACACACCCCACAAAAGGAAAAGAACAGTGTGCCATCTATGTATGTCATAACTTGTACTCTACCTCAGTTATGTGGAAAATGTATATAATGTGACTTTTTGTCTTAAACAGGTCATCTATATGACCAGTGACAAAGTAACAATGTTATTACATGAAATGTAGACATATGTATTTCTGAGACTGTGTTTTCTCAAGTCATCATATCCACACTCTACTTAGTTTGCTTATACTAAATTGGGTAATATGCCTCTAAAGAACAAAGACTTTGTCTTCTGTGTAAATTACTATTATTCTTAAGGCATCTATACTCAAATTCATGTGTAAACATGTTTCATGTAATTTTAATTACTTGTTACCCAGCTAAATTAAAAACTACTAGAGAAAAACACCGTTTATTATAACTCTTTTACCTACCTCATGATATCTAAACAATGTTTTTATTGAAAAGCGTAAAAAATATGTCTTGCTTGATTCGCCATAATATCCTTTCTGATAGTATCAAGGTGAAATATTTCACTAACTATAGACCTAATTCTCTAGGATTTCTCTTTAGAACTGTTTCCAAATAGATTAAAGAAATTTTCAATGGTTATTAGTAGTTGTTAGTGAATGACTTTTATTTTGTTTTGTTTTGATACAAAAAGATACAGTAAAAAATCAAGATAGCATGATGGACTTCCTAGAAATCCTTAGTAAATCAAAGACTTAGTAAATCAAAGATTTTTAGAAGTAATAAGCATCAAGTCAATTGACACTCATCGCCTCCTTTAAAAAGTACTGTGTTTAAGAAAGCTTTTAATATGTATGTACATAGGTATCATGATAAGAAATTAGATTCTAGCAAAAGTTTATAATAGGGAAGAAGCAGATAGAAATTTATGGTCTATGGAATGCTTTTTTGTTTTACGTACATTATTTTGGGTGTACCAATAGTACTAGCTAGTGTCTGTTATGACTGGTGGGTTATAAAATATTTTCAGAGTTAACCCTAGTTTGTATGAAGCATAATTGCCTTGATTATATCTTCTTATTCTTATGAATAAATGAAACTGTGTTTAAATTTACAGTTACATTTTCATTTCACACCAGGAACCTAATTTCAACTCAATAAGCCCTGAGAAAAAAGCATACAATCTTGCTTAAGCCAGTTATTAATTACATTTCATAGTAAACAAAAATGATTCTTTAAACTTGTATGTTGTTCCTTCCTGGTAATAGTAGGTTATGTGTAGGTTTTCAATTATCCTAGGTCTCAGTAACCTTTCAAAGCTGTCAAAGAATGAAGAGCTATTCAACAGGCCAAATAATATATAGGTGTTATTTCCAAAGGGCCAAAAGCATTTTTAGGTTTGCCTGTATCAGTGGTATCTGTAGCCAAAAATTCTGACAAAAGGCATTAATGCAGACAGTAAACATACTACAAGAGGGCCTTCAGCTATGGAGATAGAAATTAAAGAAATTTGTCATTAAAACTTAAAACAATAAAGTGGGAAAGGACATGAATACACATTTTACAAAAGAAGACATACAAATGGCTAACAGATATATGAGACAATTCTCATTATCATTTTCACTAGTCATTAGAGAAATGCAAATTAACCACAATGAGATATTATGTACGCCAGTCAGAATGTCATTAAAAAGACCAAAAATAAGAGATGTTGGCAGGATGTGGAGAAAAGGGAACCCTTATACACTGTTGGTAGGAGTATAAATTAGTACAATCAGTATGAAAAACAGTATGAAGATTTCTGAAATAACTAAAAATCGAATTACCATTCAATCCAGCAATCTCACTTCTGTGTATCTACCTAAAGAAGAAGAAATCATTATATCAAAAAGATACCTGCACCCATATGTTTATCATGGCACTATTTGCAATAGAAAAGTTACAGAATCAACCTCAGTGTCCGTCAATGGATGATTAGATAAAGAAAATGTGGTATATATATGGAGTGGAACACTATTCAGCCGTAAAAAAAGAGTGAAATCAATTCTTTGCAGCAACATGAATGGAACTGGAGACCATTATCTTAAGTGAAAAAAGTAAGACACAGAAAGGTAAATACCACAATTTCTCAGTTATAAATGGGAGCTAACTCATGTGTACACATGGACGTACAGTGTGGAATTACAGATAATGGAGATTTGGAAGAGCGAGGGGATGGACGATGAGAAATTACCTAATGGGTACAATGTACATTATTTGGGTGATGGATACCCTAAAAGCCGTGACTTCACTACTATACAACCTGCGCATGTAGCAAAATTACACTTCTACCTGGTAAATTTATACAAAAGAAACCTCTGAATGATGTAATAAACATCTAAAGCTTCAATATAAATTTATTGTTTTATTCCTCACTAAATATTTTCTTAGCTAAAATATTTCTACTACTCTTTACTCTGAGGGGTTTGACTTCTAGCGATGCCAGAGTAGAGGATACAGTGTGCAGAAACAGTTGGGGAGAATTACTAGCTCGCTTTGTCTATAGGTCTGACTACCATGTCACTTCGTTCTTAGAACTCCAGAGGCTCTCCATAGCCCTTCATGTTAATATCCAAGCCAATCGCTTCTGTATTAATGCCTTCCAGTAACTAAATCCTTTTGTCCTTTTAGGCTTCACCTACTCATAGATTGCTGGATTCAGTCCAGAGAGGGTCTCCTTATGTAAGGCCAGATTTTTTTACTTATCTATATTAGAGAATATTTTATATTCCATCTCCTTGGCCTTTTGCCTATTCTAGGACCAAGTCAGGATCCAAAAGTAACATTTTTAACCTAAAAAGGCCAGACCTGTAGCGTGACTGCCACAATCTTCTAGATTTCCTAAAGTGCAGGAAAAGATATTGTTCAAAGGAAAATATGACTTGCAGGAAAATAGAGGAAATAACCTATTTGTACAAATTGGTTTAGGGAAAAAAAGGAAAGAAGATGGGAAAAAGAATAGTACTGACGGACTGAGAAATGAAACAAAGCCATAGTTCTAGTCTCACATCTCAAGTTATATGATTTTTAATATACTTTGTCTTAGAAGCAGTCAACTGGTTGATTTTGGAGAAGAGGTAATCTATGCAAAAGTCACTGTGTGGTTCCTGCCTTTTCCTTCATGGATTTCATGAGGCATACTCTTTGTAGAAGTATACATATGGAAGCTGTTATTATGAATTCCAAAATAATTCAATGTATTCACTTGGTTTGTTGTTTGAGGTTAATTCCTCTTCACTGTGAGAATTTCAATTCAGTGCTTATAATATGAACAATATAATGATAATAATAGTGTATTTGAGAATAAATCTCAAGCAACATAGTGACGTGACAGGCAAGTAGTTTCCTGCTGCTAGTGAAATATCAATGCAGAATTAAAATAGGCTTAGAAAATAAATCTGTAGGTGAAACTGACACATTTCAAAGCTGACATCTTTTATTCTGTCACTACATTCAGATCTAGCATAGAAATGTAATTCTGTTTTTGTTTAGATCTGTTCCTTCTTGAAAACTAAATCTCTTTCAACATTAAAAGCAACACACTTGTATTTCTTAAAGTTTTATTTGGAAGCATGAAATCCATCTTATTTAACTGAAGGCTTTCCTCATATTCATATTTTTATTGAATTATTTAAATGATTTTATGATTAAGAGAATAAAATATATTTCAGATACATTGTTTACTGTTTAGAAATCATGAGATTCTATAGAGGTAAGAACTGCCAAACTCTTTCAGACTTCACCTTGATAAAATTTGACAGGCTTAGTATAAAAAATGTTCCCCTTAACAGTGGATACTTTTCAGAATCACACATATTTTCTAGTAATTTTTTCAAGAGAAGAGTTTTTTTTCTAAACTTCTTTATTGTGAAATAATTTATGGACTCACATGAAGTTGCAAAATTAATAGTGAGAGTCTCATGAACCCTTCACCTAGCTTCCCTCAGGGAGATGAGCTGCAGATATAACACAGGAGATGTAGAAGTAATCACATATAATAGTATTTATAGGATGAGAATGGATGTAGCCTAACAGTTTGTTCAATAGGACAATACTTAAATGATCGGTACTAAATTGATAGAGTTCAGCTTGAAGGCCACTTTTATTAGGGAAGGTGAAGTAGGAATGAAGAAGTGGGACTTTTAATGGTCTGGATGGACAGATAGATGGATAGACAGACAGACAGACAGATAGACTACAAAATCATCTAGGTATAAAGTTGATCTTTCTAATTTTTTATCTAGAGCTATCCAGAGCTTAAAAATTTCTCAATATTTCCAGCATCCATTTCAATAGTTTTTCTTTGAATCAGTAGTTTAATTTTAATTGCCATGTATAATTCAAAAAGAGTATAATAAACATATCTAGTATCCATTATATGCTAGGCTTATAGAAGTTCCTAGATACCCAAATATGAATAAGATTTGTACATTTCCTATGGGTGAAACACTCAAAATTTGCCAAATTAAATATATGCCCAATATGAGAGGTATTCAATGGTTTTCGTAGTAGGCATTGTGCAGAGATGTAGTATCCAAATGACAATTTACTCTAAATGCACGGGAAATGGTCACAATATGTAAGCTTAAAAATAGGACACAAACTTACAGAGTATGATTCATTTTTATTATATTTAATTACAGGTAGTAAATATAACAAAATGTTATTTCCTTCATTCAGGCAGTAAGAGTGTGGGGGTTTATTTCACTAGACTCTTCAGTACTTTCCAGGCTTTCTACAATAAACATACGTTACTTTTAAAATTATATATCTTTTTCTATTCTGAAAAGAAAGAAGCAGTAGTTGTATGGACTGGGACTGCTAGTGAGCATAACGAGTCTTGTGAAGTACAAATATTAGCCTTTCATAGGGCTCACCCATGTCTATAAATTGTTCATCCTTCCATAACTTTAATTGGTCTTCATAAATTAAATTATGTTTTTTTGTATTTCAAAAAATAAATTGTGAATTTATTTGGTATTTCAAATTATTTTGTGTATTTCAAAAGTAAATTGTGAATTCTTAACAATTATTATTTTAAGAACAATAAGCAGCCAGACTTTTCTGTAAGTTATCCTGCAAGATGGATGTTTTTATAGGAATCAAATAAAGAAAAGCCTCCGATAAGTTTCGAAACAAGGAATGGGAAGAAGGTGCTGGAGCAGAGCACCTGTTCTTTCCTTAAACCATTTACAGCTTTTGGCACTAGAGATACATTCCACCACCTACAAACACAGATCTCTGATGGAGAATAAATCATTTGCCCTTTGTCATCAGGACACTGGTCTATCTTCCTGATCCAGGAATGGGACAGAACTGCACTCACTTAGGTGTGTCCCTTTACTTCTGTTACTCTCTTACTGTGTAACTGAACCTAATATTTCTATAGAGGTCCAAAGAGTGAAATAACCAAAAGATCCTGGCGTAAACTCTGGCAAGTTTATCTAAACCAGATAGAGAAAGAGAGAGATACATTCCAAATATATACATTTATATATATATATATACACACACATATTCTAAATGTATTTCAAATATATGTATACAATTCCAAATATATATTCCAAATGTATATATAGTATCTCTATATATGCACATTTAAATTATACGTAGTTTCCACAAAATGCAGAATAATGGCTATAAAATTATAATTTGAGGTAGTATATATTTTAAGTTAATTATTAAATTGTGAAGTAAACCAGTTTTTAATCTGAATCTCTGAAGACAAAGAAGAAACCCAATAATTACTTTGCTTCAGAAATCAAAATAGAATATCAGAGCTGGAAGGGACCATCTGATTCAACTACCTCATTGATTGCTTGAATCTTCTCACATCATCTACAAGGGTCATTGGCCTCCAGTGACAGAATTCACTACTTAAAGATAAGAGTGACAGACATAGATTACAGCATGGTGGCTTATGTCTGTAATCCTAACACTTAGGGAGGCTGAGGGGGAGGATTACTAGAGGCCAGAAGTGAGAAGTTCAAGACCAGCCTGACAACATAACGAGACCTTCTCTCTACAAAAAATTAGAAAATTAGCTGGATGTGGTGGTACATGGCTGTAGACCTAGCTGTTCAGGAGACTGAGGTGGGAAAATCATTTGAGCCAAAGAGTTCAAGGCTGCAGTGGACCATGATTATGCCATTGCACCCCAGCCTGTGACAGAGTGGGACCCTGTCTCTAAGAAATATAAATTAATTACTTAAAAATAAAAAGATAAGGATCCTTACTCTATCTTTCTAGGAGCAGATCCTTACTTCATCTTTCTAGGAGCTTTTAGTGTGATTTGGATCTGGCTCTCCGTGACTTTCATCCAATGGTCTAGTTCTACTGTTTGGACTCATTTAGCTCCTGTATGATACTTCTTATTTTAAAAGAAAGTTCTGGTGTCTTGCCTGGATTTCCTTTTTAGGCTTTGTCCTTTTTGTCTATATGATGCAAGTCTCTGAATATTTTGATGTGTCTCCTCCAAATGTATTCAAGTTTGCCTGTATTTTTCCTTAAGTTTAGTACTGAAAAGTGAGTGAGGCTCTGGGTGCGTAATGACTGCATTGATGTAGAGTGGACTATCTCCTCTATTCCTATAGATATGACAGCATGCATTTTTTTTCGCAGCCTATGAGCACATTGACCTTTTGGGTAACTACTTAACAACCTCACCGTTTCATAGATAATTTCAACCCTTCAAAAATAAGAAAGATACAGTTGCTACTGGCAGACTGAATTTTTGATAACAGGTTGCAAATATTTTATAGTTTCATTCCTCCAATCTCACTTTAAGCATTTGAAGAATGATAAATTTAATTCTTCTCTTTTTTTGTTTTTGTTTGTTTCAATCTCTTCTTCTGGTATGGGAAGCAGTAGACAGAGGTGATAAATATAGAATCAAGCAAATATATGTGGTCATTTCATAAGAAGGGCCAGAGGAGGCAAAGGTTTGTTACCTAAATCATTATGCATTTCTGGAGTCTCTCTTTTAGAAGGATCTAGTTTCTCTTATTTCCAACAAAAAAAATTTATTTTATTGCAAGCTGTCAGTTGAAACATAGTCTCTATTTTGAGGGTATTTATGGTGGGTTTCTCAGCACAGTGAAAATCAAGCCTATCATTCTAAGTCTTAGCTTTGTAAAGATTATGCCATGGATTCTGCTTCTGAAATGGAGACTCTTGCACAAAATTTAGCTGTTTTAAATTCCCATGTTTATGAATCAGCATACTCTACCTAATAGGTATTTTTGTGGTGAAAATCAGCTTCTTCTAATTCACTAGTTTCATATATATGAGTCTCAGAACTCTGATTTATCAGCTCTGATTTAGTAAAGTGTGACACTAATCATACATATGTAGAGTGAGTTCTGTGCCTTTCCAAGAAACAATTGAGCTTACGACCAAAAGATGAAAGAAGTTTAGTAGGAAGTACATTGAAAATAGAACATGATTAGAAAGCCAAAAGAAATATTTAGAAGCTGTAGCAGTTTCAAGGAAATTATTATCTAAGTGCCAATTAGTTTGTATTAACCAGTCTTTAACCCTTATGATATTTGGCTCTTTCTAATTAGCTAATAATAAACAATTAAATAGCACAATGAAAATTTGTTAGTGTAGAGCTCATCAACATAGCCCTAGAACAAAATTCTTTTATTATTATTATTATTACTTTATTTATTTTTAAGATTTATTTTCTCACTATTTTGGCCAGGTTGGTTTCGAACTCCTGACCTCAGCCAATCCTCCTGCTTCAGCCTCCCAAAGTACTAGGATTACAGACAGGAGCCTCCATGCCCAGTCACAAAATTATATTTAAGTAAATTATCCTATGCCCTGAAATAGAAATTCATTTCCCAAGAAGAGCAGTTATCCTAGAAAAATGTTTGTTCCCAGAAGAATTAAGCCTAGTGAAAATTTTCACTATACTATGTATGAGCCAAAAAATGTGTAGTTTTACTATAAAGAGAAGCTAGGGTATTTCTGCAAGTTAATTCGTTAGTAAGAGTTCTCTCAACTGCAGGCAGTAGTGATAGGCATTTATGAATTCTAGTAGGAAAAACATATGAAATGCAAATATCAACAGTATCTGCATTGAAAGAATAGGGCCATTTCTTCAGTATAATACAGTATTTAGTACTGAGTGATATACTTTAAAAATGCATACTTTGTGAAACTGATAGGTAGAGTGCTAGTCTGAATTATTTTGTAGTAATTATTATAGACTCTGAAAGGAAAACTCACTGACAGCATTTGTGTCTTAAGAAATTCCATTAAAAGAAAGCATAACAATCATATTTTGATAGGAAAGTTCTGATTTTTATACTTTAAATTTTATTTTCTAAATAATATTTCTTGTTATTTGAGCAGTAGTATTTATTTATCATTGTGATACAATAAGGTGGAGATAAAAAAATTTATTTTCTCCATTTTACTTTATTTTTATTTTTATTATACTTTAAATTCTAGGATACATGTGCATAACGTGCAGGTTTGTTACATATGTATACTTGTGCCATGTTGGTGTGCTGCACCCATCAACTTGTCCTTTACATCAGGTATAACTCCCAATGCAATCCCTCCCCCCCCGCCTCCCCATAACAGGCCCCGGTGTGTGATGTTCCCCTTCCCGAGTCCAGGTGATCTCATTGTTCAGTTCCCACCTATGAGTGAGAACATGCGGTGTTTGGTTTTCTGTTCTTGCGATAGTTTGCTGAGAATGATGGTTTCCAGCTGCATCCATGTCCCTACAAAGGACACAAACTCATCCTTTTTGATGGCTGCATAGTATTCCATGGTGTGTATGTTCCACATTTTCTTAATCCAGTCTGTCACTGATGGACATTTGGGTTGATTCCAAGTCTCTGCTATTGTGAATAGTGCCTCAATGAACATACGTGTGCATGTGTCTTTATAGCAGCATGATTTATAATCCTTTGGGTATATACCCAGTAATGGGATGGCTGGGTCATATGGTACTTCTAGTTCTAGATCCTTGAGGAATCGCCATACTGTTTTCCATAATGGTTGAACTAGTTTACAATCCCACCAACAGTGTAAAAGTGCCTATTTCTCCACATCCTCTCCAGCACCTGTTGTTTCCTGACTTTTGAATGATTGCCATTCTAACTGGTGTGAGATGGTATCTCATTGTGGTTTTGATTTGCATTTCTCTGATGGCCAGTGATGATGAGCATTTTTTCATGTGTCTGTTGGCCGTATGCATGTCATCTTTTGAGAAATGTCTGTTCATATCCCTTGCCCACTTTTTCATGGGGTTGTTTGTTTTTTTCTTGTATATTTGTTTGAGTTCTTTGTAGGTTCTGGATATTAGCCCTTTGTCAGATGAGTAGATTGCAAAAATTTTCTCCCATGCTGTAGGTTGCCTGTTCACTCTGGTGGTAGTTTCTTTTGCAGTGCAGAAGCTCTTTAGTTTAATTAGATCCCATTTGTCAATTTTGGCTTTTGTTGCCATTGCTTTTGGTGTTTTAGACATGAAGTCCTTGCCCATGCCTATGTCCTGAATGGTATTACCTAGGTTTTCTTCTAGGTTTTTATGGTATTATGTCTAACATTTAAGTCTCTAATCCATCTTGAATTAATTTTCGTATAATGTATTAGCTAATATAGAAGCGGTTCAGCTAGTGCCACAAATGAGTATCATTCAAAACAAAATTGCTGCTCTACTTCCTCACTTGAATGAAATGTAAGAACTTGTCTTTCTGGAGATGAAACCCAGAATTTAATGCCGAATAGATCCACGTGATATTTTTTCAAGATCTTAAATTCAGATTTTGGTTTTCTTTCTTTTAGCATGAGTAAGCATCGTAGAAAGTTGTGCATTTATACCTTCTTTCAACAAATATTCCTTGAGCACCTACTGTGTGCAAGCACCGTACCAGTTGTAGAGGATACAGCAGTGAACAAGACAGACACATGGTACCCACTACCACGTGGCTTATAACTTAGCTGAAGAGACATTTAATGTATCATTACGCTATAATGAGATGTGCTATTGATAAGAAAGGAGGCAGCACAAGGAAACACTTAGAGAAACTAGAGAAAACAGGGTGGAGAGAGCTTCACACAGGTCTGCACTGAAAGAGTCTGCTTCTTTTTCTACTCCCCTCTCTCTCTCTCCTTCCCTCCTTCCCTCCCTTCTTCCCTTTAATCTCCATTCTCCCTCCATCTGTTACAATGGTTATTCTAATTTTCTACATGTTTAATGTGTACCTTTGGTGTGTGTATGTGCTCTTGTAAAATAGTATTGTTTTATATAATTCATAAATGTATTTGTGTATGCTTTTTAATTTAGATTCTTTTTACTTTTCTGATTGAGTACTGTGGTTTTCAGATCCTCTTCCTGGTTTTATTCCTGTATTTCTAATTGTTGCATTGTACTCTGTGGTATTCATTTACTGTATTTTTCCTCGCTGTTCTTCTGATGCCGGACGTCCAGATATACTCCAACTCCTGCCATCACAAATAACGTTGAGTTGTGTATCTTCATATATGTCTACTTATGAGCCTGGGTGAGAATGTCTTTTGGATTTACAGAGTCAAGCCTTCAATGTGTGTTTAATTAATTTGGGGCCAAGGTCTGACAGCTTCTTCATCAGATTGCCTGCTTTCATCTACCTTCCTACTGGCAGTGCGTCAGGATCCCTGTATCGCAACATTTCTGCCAAAGATTGGCATTACTTCCTAATTTTTAACATGCCAATATCAGTACATCTAATATCAACATTAGTGATGGCTAGCATAAGTGACAGCAATTAGTGATATATCATTGTTATGTTAACTTGTGTTTCTCTGATAACTAATGAGTCTGAAAATCTTTTCACACAAGTCAATCTTTCAGTGTGATCTTATGTAAATTTTCTATTCCTAACCCTTGCTCATTTTTATTGGGGTTTCTATCTTTATCCTTTTGGTTTTTGAGTATTTCTGATATTAATACCTTCTTTGACTTGAGACATTATAAAATCTTGCTAGCTGTAATCTGGAAGGTTTTTATTGTTGTTTTTCATTTAGAATGTGATGCAGTAAAATCTGGAAGAATCTAGAATACCGCAAAGCAAGACTCTTCACTATTAAGGCAGTATAGGCATAGGGCCAAGAGCCAAAGGTCTCCAAATGGTCTTTTTTCACAATGACTACATTATTTTTCAGCCTGCTTAGAGTACTTTCCTATGGCAAATAATCAATATTAGGAGAATTTTTTTCATTCTTTTTTTTTCAAATGAGCAAAATGCTCCTATAGACCCTTTTTGCACTTGAATCTTTGTTGCATATGATTTCTCTGTAATCTTCAGACATTGTGGCTCCAAAATTCATGTGTTAGGGCAAGCTTTCTGCAAATATTTTACCAAAATTATGAGCAATTAAGGTTTTTGATATTATAAATATTACTGGGCATTATTTACTTTCTGTGCTCTTGCAGCTTTTCAAAATCTTTATGGTGATTTATAATCAATGACATTTTTTCTTGAAAACATCTCTAAATCAAGACTGAATGTAAAATTAAAGACGTTTTTGAGCTATACTACATATAAAATACGGCTTTAGACATAGGGTGGGGACATGAAGGTGAATGGAAATACATTTTTAAAACATAACAATCTTGCTCTTGAAGTTCAATTGGATATATTCACTGACTCATTAGCAAAAATCATTTCTTGACCATCTAGTACATGGCACAAAAATTGTCTGACCCGGAATGGGTGTTCAATAAATACTTGGTGAATCAATGAATAAATAGACATATTATAACATAGTGTTTAATACTATTTGGTAGAGGCAGACTCCAGATGGTATGGA
Source organism: Macaca mulatta (assembly GCF_049350105.2). NCBI lineage: Eukaryota > Metazoa > Chordata > Mammalia > Primates > Cercopithecidae > Macaca > Macaca mulatta. The sequence goes on from NC_133413.1 coordinate 114,539,090, forward strand.
ATCTCAGAAAAGAGGCATCTACTCTGACCTAGAGAGATTGGGAATTGTTCCCTGAAAGATACCTGAACATATTAGTAGAAAATGTCCAGGTAAAGAGAAAAGGAGCAAAGAGGACATTCCAGGTACCTCACCTTCACAAACATGTGGGAGTTAAGAACCTCTGATATGCAAGACAACTCACATAATTCAGTATTACTGAAGCTTGGTGTGAGAAACAAGAAGCAACATATAAACACGGATAACAGGTGTGCCTTTTAGGTCAAGGAAAGGGAAACTGCTGAAAGCTTTTTAAGCAGAAGAGTGACGTGGCCTAAGCTGCCTTTTAAATAGATCATTCTGGCTTCATGAAGGGTGAACTGGAAAGTATTTAGATTGGAGGTGGAACAACAGAATGGTAATATTTTTAATAATAGACGTTAGAGATTGTGAGGCCCTGGATTAGGGATTAAGAAGAATCGATATTATAGATATTTAGAAGGTATGAATTAGGGCTTGGTGATCGATTAGATATGGATGGGAAGTTGAGGAAGAGGTAGAATTCAAAGGTGACTCCCAGTTTTCTACCTTGGATGACTGAATGAATGAATGGTGCTCTCACTGACTAAGTGAGAGAACACAGAATTAGGAGCAAGTTTGGCCAAGAAGATAAAGCGTTTGGGGATAGTTTGAGTTTTGATACCTCAGGAACTTTCAAGTAACGATGTGTAGTGGGCCTCTGAATAAGAAATATTAAATAATAATGAAGTGTAAGGGTGGCAAAATTTTATCTCCATTCTTTTTTTCTTAGAAGGATCTCTCTCTGTCACCCAGGCTGGAAGGCAGTGGCTTGATCTCGACTCACTGCAACCTCTGCCTCCTGGGTTCAAGCAATTCTCCTGCCTCAGCCTTCCGAGTTGCTGGGACTACAGGTGCATGTCGCCACGCCTGGCTAATTTATTGTATTTTAGTAGAGACGGGAGACGGGGATTCACCGTATTGCCCAGGCTGGCTTGAACTCTGAGCTCAGGCAGTCTGCCCACCTCGGCCTCCCAAAGTGCTGGGATTATGGCATGAGCCACTATGCCCAGCCTTATCTCCATCTTTTTAGGGTTATGGCTGGGCCCAAGAATTAAATTGGCACAAGACGGATTAACAGGACAAATGTGTATAAATTTATTTAATACAAGTTTTATATAATTAAAAGACTTTTTATGCAAATATAGAAACTTACATAGTTGTAGGGATAAAATGCTTAGCTCTTTAAATATTGAGAAGATTTCTTTTTCTTAAGTAATCAAAGACCTAATATGAAGATAACATGAAGCACAGAAAATTATTTTTATAAAACATGAAATATTTGTTTTTTAGGTAGGTGATTTTCAAAGTAAAGAAAAATCTTTCATAATGTTTTTCTACCAAGAGCAGACCAATACTCCAAAAAACACTTCGTCTTTTTAACAAAGACCAAATTCCAAAGTCTTATAGTGAATTTATTAAATTTAGTCTGCTTGAACATGCAAGATTCTCTCTTGTTTTTCCTTTTCAACTTTTTATATCCATTCACTTTTAATGTTTGATTCACTGATTGATTCTGAAACAACCTTTGAGTAACCTTTAAACCTAAACAAATTACTCTTTCCTTAATAAAAATATCTTTCCTATGTTCAGCTTTTCTTACCAAAAATATATCTTATTTTCCTCCTAAGCTTTGTATGTAGCATTGTTTTCTGTTATTATTACTTGTAGCTTTAATTACATACATCAATTAGAATTTTTAATTCTTAGTAATCTTAATTTCTAGTGAAAACTAGAAAACTAAGAAGTAATTATGAACTGATATATAACATCATTCTACATATTAACACCATTTTATAATTTCTAGAAATATGTTTGATGATAGTACAGTTTTTCACTGTGGCACAGGATGTGTTTGCTAACAGACCCAAATGTCCTTTGTTCTGTAATAAGAAGCCCAGTTTATAAGCTTAAACTTACATTTCACAATGAATATTTTTCAGTATTATGTCCTATTTGGAAATCATGTAGATACTTAACAAATATCAATCATTTAATTTAACTTAGTATAACTTTAAAGTTTTACGTTGCCAAAAAGATTTTGAAAATGATTTTTAAGTAGACATGCTCTAAAAACCATAATTATTGAAAAGTTTATTTATAAAATTCTATCCCACTTACATTTATTTAATTTACTTAGCTTTAACAATTGTCTTTGAATTGTTCATGAAAATTTCATGAGACATTAAACAAAGCTAGTCATTATCTTATATTTTTCCTATAGATAAATCAGGCAAATATTTTAAAAATCACAGATGCAAAGAACCTAAAAACTAAGACATATGGATCTTTTAATTCTTTTTATTTTTTCATTGTTGTTTTTGTCATACATTAAGCAATTTATTTTGATTGTATGTTTTGTTCTTAGGTTGAATTTATTGAATTTGTAATTCTACAATCTTAAACATAAGCCTTTTTTTTTTTTTTTTTTTTTTTTGAGATGGAGTTTTGCTCTTGTTGCCCAGGCTGGAGTACAATGGTGTGAACTTGGCTCACTGCAACCTCCATCTCCTGGGTTCTAGCAATTCTCCTGCCTCAGCCTCCCAAGTATATGGAATTACAGGCGCCCACCACCACACCTGGCTAGTTTTTTGTATTTTTAGTAGAGATGGTGTTTCACCATGTTGGCCAGGCTGATCTCGAACTCCTGACCTCAGGTGATCCACTCGCCTGGGTCTCCCAAAGTTCTGGGATTACAAGCGTAAGCCACCGCGCCTGGCCAACGTAAGCAATTTTATTAGGAAATTCAGGTAGAATAAGTTGTATGTCTGCATTATATTTAATGTTGACAACTCTGAAGATAAACCTTCTTTAAACTAACACGTTTAAACTAACTTTTTATTTATCAAAGATTACCCCAGATCACATGATCTTGAAAACTTAAAACTCCTCATTGAGGTCTGAGGAGATGGGACTGGATTTTGCAAGGGTAGTCTAAGCCAGGGACTCAGAGAGCCAGAGGATCTTCTGGGGTTGGCAGTCAGGGACAGAGAGTTGGGGGTTAAGGGGAGCATAGATGGGTAGAAAAGGAGAATTTTTGGCAGGTGTGTATTTTAGCTTTTGTTCTAAGTCTGATTTCTATTTAATCTTGGTAAGGGTGTCCCTAAGGCTAGCCGTCACATTTTTTGTGTCCTCTTTTTAATTTAATCTTTACATAGGTACCAATGAGACAATTTCTTAGGATGTGAGCTCTCTAAAAATAATAATAATAATAATAAAATAAATTTTTTAAAAAACTTTAAATACAACAGTCAAAATCTTCAAAAATATACCTATTTTAATTGTGATTCAAAATCAATAAGCCTTTTTTATGGTTCAAAATCAACAATCCGTTTATGGCATTATTATGGAGGCATCCATTATATCCCAAAGATGGCACAGAAGATGCAGTTCGCCTCAAGATCCAAAGTTTTTGCTAAAAAACCAAAGACACTCATTGTTAACAAGACAACAAAGGTTGAGACAATTAACACAAATTCTTCTGAGTGCTGGCAGAGTCGCAAAAAGAGACACTCCATGATTCAGACCCCTGGCCAGCTAGCTAGCTGCCCGATGCAAGCCTGACAACTTGTGCTGCTGTCATGGTGGAGACCACAGAGAATATTTTCACTGATCACAAAGCCTAGTTTTCAAGACATAAAACAAGACAAAAGGAGAATCTCATTCTATGATTTTCCTCCTTATGAGAAACCACACAAAAGACAGAGACAAGGAAAACAAGGACTATTTGTGGGAGGCTGTGGATCAATAAGCAATGGGTACCCAGAACCAAATTCACAAGAGTCACAGTTGAAAGAACTAATTCCTACAAATGTTTTTCTCCTGCCAATCCAGATTTGGAAGGAAGGGACAAAGAAAAATATTTTAAAAAATTTTTTTAATATTTAAAAAATATTAAAAACTTTTCTCTCTCCATGAGGCATTCTAGACAGAGATCCAGGAGGGCTGATTTTGGTAGGAATTTCTACCTTCTGGCTTTTGTCAGTTCTCCTGGAATACTATCCTCAGGGTCTGGAGTGAGTGGGGCATCCCAGCCTTTTAGGTCCGGTCCTCGTCACCAGAGCCTGCCAAGGGAGCACAATTCCACCACCATCTTCTTAGGGTCCTGGATGGGCCCAAGAATTGCACTGATATTAAATAGATTAATAGGAGAAAAGCATACAAATTTATTTAATACAAATTTTACATGACAGGGGAACTTTCATAAGGAAATAACCCAAAGAAGCAGTTAAAGTCAGTTACTTATATAATGAATTGGACAAAGAATAGTAAACTATGAAGAAGCAACTAAATTATGGAGGAAGGCTTAAAATATAACTGTTATTTTAACAAGATCTATATAGGATTTTCTTGGTTCAAATTTCCCATTCTTGATGATAAGATGTAAAAGGAGGGCATCTTTCACATGGGAATTTCATCTTCTATTTTTAAGAAACAACACTGTTAGGGTGATCTTTTCCACCAGCTGCCACTCAAGTGTCTTTAACTGAAATCATCAGTATGCCAGAGTGGTAAATTTTTAACTCCTTCAGCAGGTAGTGTGTGATAAACTCCCAAAGAATGAATAAGAGAAAGGAATTTCAGAGTAGGAAGGGATGCCTGTGGTTCAGCGGATTCAGAGAGCTGGTAGAACTGAACTGAATCTTGAAGGATGGACAATATACCAATAAGCAGAGATGCAGGAGAACATTCTATGAGCGGCACACAATAATGTCTTTAACAGGCTCTGTATATGCAAGGCTGCTGGGACCATAAGCCTAGAGTTGGGAGGAAAGCAACTTGAACTGGGTGGTGTTGGAAATGCTGTGGAGTTGGGCCCCCTTCCTGAAGACCCAGACTTGAAGTCTAAAGTGTGCTTTAAAGAGGAATGTCATGAACCTGGCTCCTACTTGGGGAAAGGAGGTAGGGAATGGCATGACAAGGAAATTGTCTAGAACTGTCAGCATTCAGAGTCAGACTAGAAGCCCTATCATGATTCTGAAGGTCCAGAGGCTAAGAGCATGAGGAATCGAATAGCTTTCAGCCCCAGGATATAGGAATGGTCAGGGCAGGGCTTAGCTCTGACAGGAAGAAGTTTTGGACAGGAAGATGCATTCTACACCTTACTAATGGATCCAAATGAAGAGAAATAAATGAGAAGCAAAGGGGTATGCTGAGTGGGGAGGTGGGCAGCGAATAGAGAGACTTAGTTAAAACTGTGTGTGTTGAAAAGTAGGAGTAAAATTGGAAAGCTCTTTGGTTGGAAGCCCTGAATTCCAAGATTGGTAGATTAGATTTTGTCCTGTCAATTCACTTAATAGTTTTTTGTTGTTGTTTTCCTTAGAAAGAAACTTATTTTATAAATATATATATTCTAGGAAAATAAATCTGGCAGAGATGTCTAGAAAGGATTAAAACGGAGAAACCGGAGGCAGGAATGCCAGTGAGCAGACTGTGAAGGAATCCAAGCACAAAGTAGTAAGGTCTAGGGCCATGGCATGAGGAGTGGAAATTGAAAAGAGGAATACTTAACATATGTATTTTTAAATCTGAGTTGGTGCCAGAGTCAATAGTCATTTTTACCTTAAAACTATGCCAGTGTGAGGCCGGGCGTGATGCTCACGCTGTAATCCCAGCACTTTTGGAGGCCAAGGCGGGTGGATCACTTGAGCCAGGACTTGGAGACCAGCCTAGGCAACATGGTGAAACTCAGTCTCTACAAAAAAAAAAAAAGAACATACACACAAAAACACTAGCTGGGCGATGCTCATGACACGCACCTATAGTCCCAGCTACCTGAGTGGCTTAGGTGGGAAGATCACTGGAACCCAGTGAGCCATGATCCTGCCACTGCACTCCTGCTGGGTGACAAAGGGAGACCCTGTCTCAAAAACAACAGGAAAACCTAGCCAGTATGTACTAAAACAAAGGTTGTTTTTGTTCTTGTTTTTCTCTCAACTTTTAGGTTCAGAAGGTACATATGTAGGTTTGTTACATGGGTAAATTGCATCACTGGGGTTTGGTGTACAAATGATTTCGTTACCCAGATAGTGGGCATAGTACCCAATAGGTAGTTTTTTAAACCCTCTCCCTCCTCCCACCCTCTCCCCTCAAGTAGGCCCTGGTGTCTGTTGTTCCCATCTTTGTGTCCATGTGTACTCAATGCTGAAACAAAGTTTGTTTTTTTTTTTAATTGATTTATTTATTTATTATTATATTTTAAGTTCTAGGGTATATGTGCATAACGTGCAGGTTTGTTACATATGTATACTTGTGCCATGTTGGCGTGCTGCACCCATCCACTCGTCAGCACCCATCAATTCATCATTTACATCAGGTATAACTCCCAATGCAATCCCTCCCCCCTCCCCCCTCCCCATGATAGGCCCCGGTGTATGATGTTCCCCTTCCCAAGTCCAAGTGATCTCATTGTTCAGTTCCCACCTATGAGTGAGAACATGCGGTGTTTGGTTTTCTGTTCTTGCGATAGTTTGCTGAGAATGATGGTTTCCAGCTGCATCCATGTCCCTACAAAGCACACAAACTCATCCTTTTTTTTGGCTGCATAGTATTCCATGGTGTGTATGTTCCACATTTTCTTAATCCAGTCTGTCACTGATGGACATTTGGGTTGATTCCAAGTCTTTGCTATTGTGAATAGTGCTGCAATAAACATACGTGTGCATGTGTCTTTATAGCAGCATGATTTATAATCCTTTGGGTATATACCCAGTAATGGGATGGCTGGGTCATATGGTACTTCTAGTTCTAGATCCTTGAGGAATCGCCATACTGTTTTCCATAATGGTTAAACTAGTTTACAATCCCGCCAACAGTGTAAAAGTGTTCCTATTTCTCCACATCCTCTCCAACACCTGTTGTTTCCTGACTTTTTAATGATTGCCATTCTAACTGGTGTGAGATGGTATCTCATTGTGGTTTTGATTTGCATGAAACAAAGTTTTGATCCTAACATAGGAAGTAACTTTTAAAACATAATTAGATATGTGCACTTTGTCTTATTCTTTTTGTGGGAAATTTTTAATTGCTGCATAGAATTCAGGGCTTTCCAAGCTAATTTAGTAACAACTTAGGGGTTCCGTATTTTTTCAGAACCATCACAAAATTCTAAAAAGATTCTCAAAATAAGTTTTAAGTCTCTTCAATTGAATGTATGTCATTAATGATATCTAGGAGAAGAATATGGTCATAAAAGCTAATGCATAATTGAGGAATGTAAAAAATTCGGCATCATAGATTTAAATGATATTGAATTGACACATCTTAGAAATGCAAGATCTTACGTTTCTATTCTATTTAATTAAGTAGCTAGAAAATTACACAGTTAATTTAGTGTATTCGGGCTTAAAAAATTATCCAGGCTTCTAGTACTGAACCCTTTAAATGATGAAATGAGAAACATGTTCACTTTTGATTTACTTCCTGATAAGTGGAAATATAAAAATGAGTTTGGAGCATCTATTTTCTTTGGTGATGTGAATGAGTTATAATTCCATTTTGTAGAGCTTTTTAAGTATCAAAAATAGAATTTGTAATGATTTAGAATGCTAATGTAGAAAAATTAATTTCAAAAGCTACAATCCACAGTAATAGTATTCAGATGACTCATTCAGCTCTATTGCAGAAGCTAGTATTAACAGTTTTCATTTTAAAATATTTTCTTTAGAAGAATAATGAAATAAGAGTTGAAGTATGCCTGTTGGTAATATGTAGTTTCTTTATTAGAATTTGTTTAGATAAAATAGTGTGCTTAGAAGCAAATCAGTGAGCTTATAATTGTGGTAGGCCCTGGGAATTAGAATAACATCATTAATAAAATGGAATTTTTGCTTTTAGGAAACTTGAAGTCTTATGTATATAAAAATACAATAACAAGTGTGTTTTTAAGAGATTATATAAACAATTTACCTTTGTTTAAACTGAACGCATGATACTCAGAATTGGTATAGACATACCAATTTTTAAAAGAGCAGACGTGCTTAGGACATATCATTTAACTTATGGAAATTCACTTTACAGCTGAAGTTCATCATACAAAAAGACATGGTATATTGGGACAGCAAAACTGTGCAAGATTTTTTTTAAATCTTAGAATAGATCTAAATAATCCTAAGTAAATTCCTTAAAGTTTTTAAAAGAGACTGGTGAAAGCTTTTGAAAGCACTGTAAAGCTAAAGATTACAGGACACTTTATCTTGAAGCATACTATACAAAAACCGTACCACAGACTGGGTAGCTTAAACAACAGAAATTTAATTTTCTCATAGTTCCTGAGGCTGACTGCAAGTCCAAGATCAAGCGTCCAGCATGACTGGTTTCCTCTGAGACCCTCTCCTTGACTTCAGATGGCCACTTTCTTGCTGCCTCTTCACATGGCCTTTCCTCTGTTCCAGTCCATCCCTGCTGTCTCTTCTCATAAGCACACCAGTCATATTGGGTTAGGACCCCATTCTAATGCCCTGTTAACCTAATCACCTCTTTAAATACTATCTCTAAATATGATTATACTCTGAAGTACTAGGGGTTAGGACTTCAACATATAACTTGGAGGAACACAATTTAATCCCATAACACATGTGAAGAGATATAAATCACAATAAATTTTCTCCAGTTTAGTAGGAATAAGTATATAATGAATTGTAAAGGATAGTGTCTCCACTTAAAGACTCTCATGACTCTGGAAGTGCAAGATGTGGGGAAGTATGTTTCCTAAATATTTAGAAGAGAAGTGTAATTGATTCCCTTCACATGAAGTTGTATTCATAGACAGATTATACCAGTACTTTCTCAAGACACTTTCAAATCTAAGATATTGTCATTCCTCCCAGTCCCTCAAATACAAAATGATATATCAGGCCTAGAAACATGAAAACATTTATAATAGTGGTACATTTAGTATAAAATTAATATCAAGTTATCAGAAATAAATTAATTTCAGGAAAATAAAATAATATATTTTTCATACCAAAAATTTTATCATGTAATGTATTATGTGCAGAAAAGAATTAAATTGGAAAAGATGTGTGAAAAAGCTTTTAAGATAGTAAATTTCTTAAACTTCTAGTTTTGTCATGTCTCATAAATATATTATGGCCCAAACACAGAAACCTATTAAAATGATCTCTAAGTGAAGACACTAAGTGAAGAGAGCAACTTAGGATCATTTAAAACCAGTTGAATTTTTAATACAAGTTATAGGAGTTATTAGACATGGAACTAGACACTGTACTTTTTTTTTGGGGGGGGGGGGACGGAGCCTCGCTCTGTCATCCAGGCTGGAGCTCAATGGTGCGATCTCAGCTCACTGCAACCTCCGCCTCTTGGGTTCAAGCGATTCTCCTGCCTCAGCCTCCCGAGTAGCTGGACTCACAGGCACCTGCTACCATGGCTGGCTAATTTTTGTAATTTTAGTAGAGATGGGGTTTTGCCATGTTGGCCAGTCTGGTTTTGAACTACTGACCTCAAGAGATCTGCCAGCCTTGGCCTCCCAAAGTTCTGGGATTACAAGCATGAACCACAGCGATTGGCCTACTTTTTATTTTAATTACACTAAATAGAACCATTGAAGCAATAAATCCATTAGAAACTATTTCTGAAACATTCGAATGGTTTTTGCTTTGGTGATTTTTATAAACAATGGCTACAGCTACTTCTCAATTGATTAAAGGGACGAGGCAAAGCCAATAATTTGAGTATTGTTAATTGACAGTTCCTAAGTCTGCAAAGTTGCCCCATGTGGCTATAGCAGAAATAGTTGATGCAGAAGGACTCTCTGTCGCCATTCCACCCACATTAAAAATGCTAGATAAAACAGCAAAATAATTTTGGAACATAAATTTGTCCTGAGTATACTTGGCCATAAAACCTGTGGGCAGTTGTTAACATATGGACGTACATGAAAATATACATATATATTGTGTACAGTATTCTACATTGTGAACCTATCTATATATGCAATATTAGAGAAGAATTAAGAACTTTGTAAGTGCATGTTACATGCTGAAAATCTTTGTGATATTTACATTATAATCATGAAGTAATGCAAACTAGGTAATAAACCTTTAGTCCTGAATGTGGGATTAACTTGAGATGGCTGCTTTGCCAAGCTTAGTTTTACTTAATCAAAAACCTCTCTTAACATGACGCTGTTATTTTAGTGTTCCTCCTCTGCCTCACAGGGGTGTTGTACAGAAGCTGGTGTTAAATTTCTATGGACAGTATTAATTAAATTTGAATATATTAAAAAATTTACACAGAGTGCTCTTAAAAATATTAAACACTTGTCTGAAAAACTGACCTCAATTCCTCAACCACAACCTCTAAAGCACCTGATTTAAAAACAAAAATAAAAAAATTACTTGACCTTTTTAGCAAATCTATGAATATGGTTTGTTTAAGGAAAGAGAGAAGCTATGACAAAGCTAGAAGTCAGAAGAACTGAGCCCAGAGAAGAATCCTATAAGAGGCTTGTATTTAAGGAAAGTAACCAGCTCCAAATTACAGTCCCTCTATAAGTTTGCCTATACGTTTTTTAAATGCACTTTTAACAGTCCCTGAAATTTCTCTAGTTAAGGTTATTGTTTGAAAATAAGAATATCTCTGAAAGATGAATAGACTCCACCAGTTTATTTTAATGCTAAATAAGCCTAAGATGACCAATACTTTAGGAGCAGAAGTCTTAATTGAAGGAGGCAGGATATGGAGCTAATGGTTTTGGAATTTCTGAAGACTTCGGGCATCAGCCTTGGTGACATACTAAAGTGAGAGACAGAGTTTACCTTTAGATCTACCCATCTGGAGATGCTCAGAGATGTAGGGAGATAAGAAAGCAATGAAGAAAATTTGTTAGGAATGTGAAAACTATACCTTTTCCCCATTTCAGAGTGTTTTTAGGATTTTCATTGTACTAAAGAATAGAGACGTAAACCCTCTTTTATTTTCTCATTTTTAAATTTTCTTCCTCTTCTCTCGTTCTCCCCACTGTACTATATAATTACTGGATTCCAGAATCAGAACACAAGCTGATACTATATGAAATATAATGTAATTACTTTCTGGCTTGAATGTTTGCCAGAGATGACCTGGGAAATGAATGACATTTTGATTTACATTATAACTTTTTGAAAATGGTTTATGAGCTGCCAACAACTAACACATAGACACTTCACAATAAAAATTTTGTGAAGTGTCTGTGTGTGTGTGTGTTTGAGCACGCACATACATATGCACCTTCCTCCCTATTCATCATAACTTAAGTTGTGAGTTCTTACAGATAAGAAGCCTTCTATACCAGTGTCTATTGGTGTGTGTTTAGGTCTACTTGTATTAATATCACTTAAAATGATAGTTAAGAATACAAATTTCCTGATAGGTCAATCAAAGTCTCTGCAGCAGAAGCAGCTCTCTAGGGATTATCAGGCACACTCGTCATTGAGAATTGCTTATTTATTTGATTTTTTTTTTTTTTTTTTTTTTTGAAACGGAGTCTCGCTGTGTCACCAAGGCTGGAGTGCAGTGGCATGATCTCGGCTCACGGGTTCAAGCGATTCTCCTGCCTCAGCCTCCCAAGTAGCCGAGATTATAGGCAAACACCATCACGCCCAGCTGAGTTTTACATTTTTAGTAGAGAGGGGGTTTCACCATGTTGGCCAGGTTATTCTAAAACTCCTGACCTCAAGTAATCCACCTGCCTTGGCCTCCCAAAGTGTTGGGATTACAGGTGTGAGGCACTGTGCCCAGCCAAGAACTGCTTATTTATATTATGAAGAGGAAAAGGAGGTCCTATATAATAAAGACCCCGTAATCTACCACAACACCATAAAATTTTAGGTTGCCTCATGATTCACTGGTTTCTGTAATTGTCAAAGTTTGTTTTATCAAAAGTCACAGAAAGGGGTTACTGAATTATTTTTATTCTTGTGTTTGGTAATCGTATTAGCACTTTATATTAAAGTTGAAAAGGGATATTAATTTTTGCCTGGTCTGAATTGTAGCTCATATAAATTCTTATCTCTCTAAACTTTAGAAACAAAAAATTCAAACTGTGACCAAGGCTTTGTTCAGTAATATGTTAACTGCATTAAAAAGAAATAAATCGTTTGCATTTTTATAGATTCATATCATGGGAGATGTTGCCTTGGATCAATTTCAGAAGACCATACCATTAAATTATCCATTTAAAATAATATAAAATGTAATGATGATAATAGTAATACTTCCTAAGTTCTCATTATGTACCAGGCATTGTACTGGGAGCTTCGTATTCACTATCAAATGAAGTAATTCTCACAACAACCTATTAGGTTATTACTATTATCTCCTATTTACAAGTATAGAGAGTTTAAGCAATTGCCCAAGTGTGCCTTACTGCTAGGATGTGTAAAGGCTGGGATATACCCAAGCCTGTCTGATTCCTGAGTTTACACGATTAACCACTGTGCCATAATGTCCCTTTGAGTAAGAGTAAGTAAACATCTGACCAAACTGTTTGGAATATGTTCCAAGGAGTAAGGAGGCCTAGCTTCCAGAGAGTTTCATATATTCCTGTCTCTTACAAGAGAGGGATAGAAGGTAGTTCTGTATGGAACTAAGAGAGAGTTCTTTCTTAGTTCTGTGTGGAAGAAAGCAGAAAGTTTTAAATTGCAAGCTATTGAAGCTGGAAGGGAGCTCAGTGATCTTTATAGACAGGATAGAGAAGTTATCTGACCTCTTTTTAGAAAAGAAACCAAGGGACAGAGAGATTAAATTTGCCTAAAATCACATGTCTGTTAAAGAGATATCTAGTTAATGAGAGATTAGGATTTAAAAAAAAAAAAAGGCTTCTTTTTTTACATATAAGATTTGAAATGTCTGCCAAAGACCCAGAAGTATGTATGGAGGTTCATAATTTGTCTTGTTTTAGGATGACTAATATCTGGGCCTACCTATGTCTGCTAGGCCCAGCCCATTTTTCCATCATGGATAACCAATGTCTTTGTCCGGCTGCAGAGCTAGTTAATAGATACTGGAAGATTTTATTAGAGTGGACATGAGACGTGACATTTAAAATACATTTTAAAAAATTTAAATCCAGTTTAATATGTTCTTAATGACTTTGTAGATGGAGTAGAATAATAATATCCTGCTGTCTATGTCATGGTCCTGAGGTTCCTAAGCCTATCCTTGCTTATAACTTGAAATATACTTGTGCATAATATTGTCCATAAAATATATTTGTGGGCCAGGTACGGTGGCTCACACCTGTAATCCCAGCACTTTGGGAGGCCAAGGCAGGCAGATCACCTGAGGTCAGGAATTCGAGACCAGCCTGACCAACATAGTAAAACCCCATCTCTACTAAAAATACAAAGAAAAATTAGCTGGGCCTGGTGGCAGGCAGCTGTAATCCCAGCTACTTGGGAGGCTGAGGCAGGAGAATTGCTTGAACTCAGGAGGCGGAGGTTGCAGTGAGCCGAGATCATGCCATTATACTCCAGCCCAGACAACAAGTGGAAAACTCCATCTAAAAAAAAAAAAAAAATATATATATATATAAAATATATATATATTTGTGAATAATATTCAGTAATAGTGGCCCACTGCATAAATGAGACACAGGTTCTTCATGGATGCAAGTGTAGATTTTCATTTATTTTATTTTTGTTTAAGGCAGGATCTTGCTATGGTGCCCAGGCTGGTCTCAAACTCCTGGGCTCAAGCAGTCCTCCTGCCTCAGCCTCCCAAAGTACTGGGATTACAGGCATGAGCCACCATGACCAGCTACCAAGTGTAAGTTTTAAAGTCCTCTTCTAACAAGTTATTGTTGTGTTAAACAAGCACTGGATTATGATGCTGTTATGAAATATTCCTGGCCAGAGATATAGTACATTTCATGAGACCTTGAAAAATACGTTTGGTAGGAATCGACTGACCTTTAAATAGTTCTTTAAACTGAATATGAGAGGAAGAAAAGGTCTATTTAGAATTGAAGAATACTAGGCAGGGCATGGTGGCTCACACCTGTAAACCCAGCATTTTGAGAGGCCAAGCAGGGGCGGATCACCTGAGTTTAGGAGTTCGAGACCAGGCTGGCCAACAAGGTGAAACCATGTCTCTACTAAAAATCCAAAAATTAGCCGGGTGCAGTGGCGGGCGCCTGTAATCCCAGCTACTCGGGAGGCTGAGGCAGGAGAATTGCTTGAACCCGGGAGGCGGAGGTGGCAGTGAGCCGAGATCGAGCCACTGAACTCCAGCCTGGGTGGCAGAGCAAGACTCCATCTCAGAAAAAAAGAAAAACTTGAAGAATACTATCAGTATGATATAACAAGACAAACCACAATGGACAAAGGTGCTCAGTGATTTGTTAGAATAAATAGCAGAAACCGAATACTACAGGGAAGTCCTGTGGGATCATAAGGAAAACCTAAAATTTGAACATGAAGATGTAAATATAATTTTAGAGGTAAAACTGAGGCTTGAAAAGCCTCCCAAAGTGTTGGGATTACAGGTGTGAGCCCGGCCTGATAGAGACTTTTAAATGGACCCGAAATTCCATGAACTTGACAAAGGAAGCCAAGTACACAGCATTTAAGTGAAGCTGAAAAGAAAAATTATGTAATTTTAAGATTTAATACAGTCTAGAAGATAAAATATTTTCTTAAAAACAGGTCATAAAACTACTACAGAGGCAAAATGGGGTAATTAGAAAGCTATAAATATCTAAACATTTGCAGAAGTCTTTTTGAGGATAATCAGGATAACTGTCCTTCTAGACTCATAGGAACAACAAAGAACTGACAGAGAAGAGCAAGTGTTAGAAATCTTGGGAGAAGGAGACCACATTTCCCTAGATTTCAAAATTAATCAAAATATAGCAGGCAGAATTAATTACTTCCAATTCTATAATTTATATTCACCCTTTTATTACAGCACTTAACACATAGGGATATTTGTTTTGTGGTTCTGCTTTTACTAGCTGTGAGCTAATAATTGAAATAGACTCTTTCATGGATCTTTTACTCTCTAGGACCTAGTTGCCTCACACATTGTAGGTGCTAAAAAAAATCTGTAGGAAGACATTGGTAATAAAATAAAGGAAGAGAAGGCAATAGGCTTAGAGGAACAAGAGAACTATCTTCAAGACTTTGCTCAAATATCTCCTTCTTGGTGAGGAGCACCGACTGTCACCTCCCACCACTCCCTTACTGTGCTATTATGTTGTTTTCAATCACACTCATCTTTCATCTTACTGTATAATTCACTGGCTTATTTCGTTTGTTGTTTGTTGTCTGTTTCCCCTTGCTGGAATGTGAGCCTTGAGGGAGCAAGGATCTTCGTTTTGTATACTAATGTATCTGAAGTACTTAAGATAGTAGGTGCCTAAAAATTCTGTTAAATAAATGAAATACCTGAAAGACTGTCTTGTAGAAGAGGAATTAAACTTCTTGCATGTATGTCTGAAGGACACAAACTGGAAATGTGTTAAAGTTGCAGTTATACTGATTTGACTTAATAATTAGACTTGAGTAGCGAGAAAAGCTTAAAAATACAATCCTGACATATATAATAAAAAATGAAATTGATTCTAATCTTTCAAAAGTAAGGGGAAAGGATATATAAGAAACCATTTTAGGCTGAGCGGGGAGCTTGCAATCACTATGATTTTTAAATACCAAAGAATGAAAGGAAACAGAGGGACATACAATTAAAGATTCAGGAAAATGATGAAGGGAAATGATGTAGAACTATAAGTACAATACCACAACGGCTGAAGTCCAAATGACCTGCAGATTTTTTGTATAGGTAGAAACACCAAAAACAAGCCAGAAGGAAAAGATAGGAAAACAGGAAGCTGTGGAGAAAGTAAAATGATGTATTTTAAATATTTTAAGGCTCCCCCATGAAAGAGGACTTTTTTACAATTACAGAAGGCACGGCTAGAACCAATTTCTGGATTTTACAGTGAGGTAATTTTTGACATCATAGTAAGAATAATTATTTATTAATTAAAACCACAAATCTTCATCACTGAAAATTGTTCAAGAAGAGTTTACAGGTAGAAATATTACACTGCATAAAATATTAAGTATCTATTACCTCTTCTGTACTTTGGAATTTCACTGGCTCTTTGTTTGGAATGAGGGCCTTATACTTTGAGTGAGAGTGTTCTCAAGGAAAATTAAAGGAGATTCTTTTAAATTGAAAAAGGTATTTATGCAAAGTATTTATTCCTCTTCTGATCTCTACATACACATATCTCTCTTTTTTTAAATGTTGTTCCGGGACCCTTTTGGGAGTGCCATAAATCAACATAAAATTCAGAAGGCCCATCCATGTTTGCCCATAGACTTCTGGATTATTGTGTGGAAATGCAGTATCACAGGGCCTTTCCATCTGACCTTTGCACAGAGGCAGGCTGCTCATTTCTTTTTCTAATTCAAGTTATATTTCTTTCACTGAAATTGACCTGTCAAGAACAGTGCTACATGGTACAACCTGAAGTAATATGTCCTAATATTTTAAATAAGGAGCTTAGTTCAATTATGTAGGATTAAAATGCATCTCTGACACAGACATTCTTGGGATTAGGAGTAAGTTGATCGACTGCAATCTCATGTCTGTTGAAATAAAACTTACATTATAGGCTTAAAACTTAAGAAATATTTCCTCTTCATGTTTGACATTGTGCTTCTTCAGATGAGGACCTAGAATTTAAAATCATTCGAAACTAGAGACACACAGCCAAAATCTAATTTATTTTATTACATTAACTAAACAAGATAACGTGTTCTAAATATTAGGCACTGGATAGGGAGAAAGTGTGCAGTAGGGAATAAAACAGAGAGTCTTTTTTTCTAATAAAGGTTACAGTTGAGTGGGGGTGGGAAGAGAGTAAAATATAAACAAAGACATTTATAAATATACCTTTGGAATAATATTTATGAGAAAAAGAATAGGACACCATATAAGAAAATAAAATGGCCTTCTACTTTAGATTGGATTGCCAGGAAAGGCCCTATAGGAACAGGAAGTAAACCAGTAACAAAAGATCATGAAGCAGAAAAGAATTTGGCCCTGTTTGAGGAATAAACCAGTGTGATTTCAGTATGGTGATCACCAGGGAGTGCGACTTGTGATAAAATTAGACATACAGGTCCTCCGAGGTTATGCTACGTGTTTGTATTTTATTTTCATTGCAGAGAAGGACATTGAAGGGTTTTTAAGAGGTTCGTGACATGACCCAATATGGATTTTTTTTTTTTTGGGCGGTAGGGGTGGGGAACAGAGTTTCGCTCTGTTGTCCCGGTTAGAGTGCAGTGGCACGATCTTGGCTCACTGCAACCTCTGCCTCCCGGGTTTAAGCGATTTCTGGCTAATTTTTGTATTTTTGGTAGAGATGGGATTTCACCGTGTTGGCCAGGCTGGGGCGCTCGGCTGGATTATTATTTAAAGATAGTCCTAACTGCTTTATGAGGAATATCTTGGGGGCAAGACTGAAAGTATCTTGGAATAGGATTAAGAGAAATGGATAGTAATGAGATCTGTTTTAGAAGTAGGATCGACAGAATTTTTACGATGATGATTGGACAAGAGGAGGCACATGGTAAGGGAAAGTAAGGAATAAAGGAGGATGTCCAGATTTTTTTTGTTTGAGCAACTATTTGGCTGCTGATGTCATTTATCTAGAGAGGGAAAATAAGAAAAGAAGTAATTTCTGTGGGAAAGAAGTCAAGAGTAGATTGAGAAGTCTGTGAATTATTCTAGTAGTGACGTCAAGTAGACAGCTCTGAGACTCAGATGAGAGGGCTAAGCTAGATATTTACATTTGAGTAAATGGTTTTGGTGTTTAAAACTGGAAATGAAATTATATCCTCTGGAAGGAATGTATAATAAAAGAAGAGGGCCCAAAGTTGAACATGAAGAATGTGTTACAACAGGTGTTGGAGGTGTAAATTTGATAGAAGAGGTGAAGTCAGCCAGGGTTTTTTTTAAGAGGATGCCACAGAGATAGGAAGAAAACTAACAAGAATGTGATCTTATGGAAGTCAAGAGAGGATAATAATTTCAGATTAAAGAGTGTTCAACTCTGGGGAATACTGCTTAGAGAGCCAATAAGATAAGGACTTGAAAGTCCCATTGGATATGACAACGAGCTGGTCATTGGAACCTTCTAAAGAGCAGTTTTATTTTTATTATTTTTGTTGTTGTTTTACTCTTTTCTGAGTCATTTTATGCCTCTATAATTTGATTTTTTGTGATAGCCAAAGTACTTTATTTTCAGATTTCTTCTTTAGTGCCCTTTTCCTGTTGAATACTATGCTTTCCCAAAGTTATGTTAGAACATGATAGTCCTACAATTTTTAAAATTAATGTCTCATGATCTTGAAAGTGTGGCATTATTATGTTCAAAACAGGAATACTTAAGCTGTCTTCTTTTTGCTTTGTTGCTGATATTTTAAATGCTTTTGAACTGCATACAAAATGTTCCAAATACATGTTGGTCCATTATTCTCTCTTTACTTTTAATTACACAGCAATACATGATTTGTCTTCTCTGCTTTTCTGTGTTTACCAGTTCAAATAATAATTAATGGATGACAGTAATAGATTTAACCAATGGTCAGTTCATGAATTATACTATCTACTACTTCTGCTAAGCACCATATTTGCACATGATGCTATTTGATAAATAATATTATTTACTAATGAATGGTTGAGTAATCAATAAGTTCTAGTAAGCTAGCAATCAGTTGTCTTTCATAAACACTTTCAATAGAATGCCTTTTGATGGGAATACATTCATTGGCACTTCGCATATATTTTTCTAAGAAAATATTCAGTATGCAGAAATGTAAGAAGTTTTTAAATGCACAGTTTAACTATCTAGGCTTTACCCAGATCTACAGTAATTGATGTGTATGTAGCCTTTTATCTTCTTTATACTTCAGCACTTGTGAAATGAGGACTAGTAGTGACTAGTTTCATGGATACGTTTTAGAGATGAATGTATAGTTTTTTTAAAAATACTTGAGAGAAGTCATTGTATAAAACAAAATTACTGGCTGGGCGCAGTGGCTCATGCCTGTAACTCCAGCACTTTGGGAGGACAAGGCGGGTGGATCACCTGTGGTCAGGAGTTCAAGACCAGCCTGACCAACATGATGAAACCCCATCTCTACTAAAATTACAAAAAGTCAGGCGTGGTGGCGTGTGCCTGTAATCCCAGCTACTTGGGAGGCTGAGGGAGAAGAACCACTTGAACCTGGGAGGTGGAGGTTGCAATGAGCCGAGATCACGCCAGTGCACTCCAGCTTGGGCAACAAAGAGAGATTCCGTCTCAAAAATCAAAACAAAAACAAACAAACAAAAATTACTATGGCCCGGCATGGTGGCTCGTGCCTGTAATTCCAGCACTTTGGGAGGCTAAGACGGGCGGATCGCTTTGAGCTCAGGAGTTGGAGACCAGCCTGGGTAACATGGCAAAATCCTGTCTCTACTAAAAATACAAAATGTACAGGGGCATGGTGGCATGCACCTCTATTCCCAGCTACAACCCCAGCTACTTGGGAGGCTGAGGCAGGAGAATCGCTTGAACTAGGAGCAAGATCGTGCTACTGTACTCCATCCTGGGCTATAGAGTGAGACTGTATCTCAAAACATTAAATAAAAATAAAAAATAAAACAGAATTATGCATCAGACAGACATAACATCAAAAACCTTTAAAATTAAACCATGCAGAATGCCTAGCATAGGAACCAGAAAAGTTTTTTGTTGTTGTTGTTTTTGTTTTTTGAGGCAGAGTCTTGCTCTGTCCAGGATGGGGTGCAGTGGCGCGATCTCGGCTCACTGCAAGCTCCGCCTTCCGGGTTCACGCCATTCTCCTGCCTCAGCCTCCTAAGTAGCTGGGACTGCAGGCGCCTGCCACCACACCCGGCTAATTTTTTGTATTTTTGGCAGAGATGGGGTTTCACCGTGTTAGCCAAGATGGTCTCGATCTCCTGACCTAGTGATCCACCCGCCTCAGCCTCCCAAAGTGCTGGGATTACAGGCGTGAGCCACAGCTTCCGGCCCAGAAAAGTTTTTATAGGGATTCTTATGTTACATTGAACACTGTTGTTGACATGACTGTCAGTGATCGTTTCATTAGCAAATTGTTAATGTGTATGTAAAAGTGTGTGTATGTGTGTGTGTATATATATATATATATGCATAGAGAACATTATCAAAAACATACAGCTTGGAGAATTATTTTATAATTATTGGAATCACTAGAGAAATGAATACATGTTGATAATAGATTCTCATTGGCTTGTTTAGATTCAAGGATTGTTTAGATTCAATATATTTTTCTTAACAGACTCCACTATGAGAAAAAAATGGTGTTTTTCTTCCACAAAAGTTTATGTTAAAACAAATGAGAAAATGTGTGGAAGTAAAGAGGAACTTAGGTTATAGGGGGCAACTCCCTTCTGTTATTCATTTCAAAAGTTCAGCTACAGTGGGGTCTAAGTAAAGGAGATATCATGATTTGGTAAGTCCCAGATAATCATAGGATCAGAGTAACTGCCATCGTTGAGATTCAGAGTAATGTTGAGATGGACTACGGATGCAAGGAGGACACAGATATAAGAAGATGGAAGTAGGTGAAGCTCTAATGCTGCAAAGGACTGGGGCAAACTGTCTTAGAAGAGTGACAAAGGAGTAGTCACCCCCTGCCATGATAATTTTATTTATTTTAGAATGTTCAGGTTCTATGACAAGCACCTTCTCAGTCACTACAGAAGGCAGAAAACTAACCCTTTGTCAGCTAATCTTAACCTGTAATCTGAAGTTGAGAATAAAAAGGATCATTTTTAATAAATGAAATTTAATATAATAAATCCTTTATTATTGTTTTAAAGTTGCAGTTACCTTGAATTGTGATAAAATGTGTAACAACTACATTATTTAAGATCATTGTCCTTGAAATGTCTTCCAGTGTCTATTTAGATACAATATAAGATTTATTGAGATATAAATGTTTTGCCTCACCCAGAGAACCTATAAAATGCTGCCCTCGTATTATGAAATATAGTGTTAATTGAAATGAAATTAATGTAACAGTGAATTGCAAAGACTTTTTTTCAGATGTTAGATCAATGCCAAATATCACAAAGAAATGCATAACAGAAAATAAAGGAACTGAAATTTTACACCACAGATTTTCTATGCTGACAAATGGTGGTGGCTAGACAATAAATAAACATTTTTGGAGGAAAGCTGTTACCAATCTTAAAATTTAACATGCAACATTAATATATATTTACATATTATATATGCAATCTAGTTTAGAATATTAAGCTTTTTTCTCCTATATTTTAAAGACTGAATGTCATGATATAATGTCATACCTTTTAAATTTTGTAAGTAAAGGAGTATAAGCTTCACTTGGCTATTTTTATTTTTATGAACCCATTTTATGATTAGTCCCCCAAAAAGTTTGAGTCTCCATATTTTCCCCTAACATCAAACTAAAATTGATAGATGACTGAAATTATTGAGAATCATTGTAGAGTAAACCACAGCCTGTACCAGCCACTCCCAAAGTGAAATCACTTTCCCTGAAAAGCATGCTTTTCTCAGTGAGAATTTTCTCTCTCTCTTTCTCTCTCTCTCTGTCTCTCTCTCTCACACACACACACACACACATGCACCCGTGTTCTTTCTTAACTAAAACTAAATCATGATTTCTTTACTTGAGAGAACAGTATACTCTGTTCCTCTGATATTTGTATACTTCACTAATTAGTAAGCTAGGTTTTAAAAGGTCTTATAAACCACTTCAGGAATTTAGTGCTATTATAACTGAGTGGAACCCAGATTGAGTGACCTAAAAAAGTGAACACTGTCCTCATAAGAGATGATAATTTCACTATGCTCCACAGACACATTGAGAACTGTGTTGAGACGTATGAGAAATTGTTGAGTTTGGGGGGTGTTATAGCTCTCCTTTATACATGCTGTCCCCTCTACCTGGAAAATCTTTAACTCAGTTTTTTCTTTAACTGTAACCTGTTTATCCTTCAAGTGTCACAATCAAAGAAAGTTTCTCAGAAAAGTCCCAGCACTTTGGGAGGCAGATCACCTGAGGTCAGGAGTTCGAGACCAGCCTGGCCAACATGGTGAAACCCCATCTCTACTAAAAATACAAAAATTATCCAGGCATAGTGGCACATACCTGTAATCCCAGCTGCTCAGGAGGCTGAGGCAGGACAATCACCCGAAACGGAAGGCAGAGGTTGCAACGAGCCTAGATGATGCCCCTGCACTCCAGCCGGTGCAACAAGCAAGACTCCGTCTCAAAAAGAAAAGTCTTCTTCCTTCTGTGACTTCCCCAAATTCCGATCTAAATTACGTCCCCACTCTCATTACACTTTGCAGTTTTCTTTCATGGTATTTAACAATAATTGTGAGTTAATTTTTGTGATTATTTGTTAATGTCTGCCTACTCATTACTTTGTCAACTTTATGAGGAAAAGCACGCATTCCTGTTTGCTCATTACTTTGCTTTCAAGCTTAAGAAAGTGCCTGGGAAATAGTAGTGGTCAACTAATATTTGTTGAACAGACAGAAGAGAAATGAATGGGCCTGATGCAGTGGCCGACGCCTTTAATCCCAGCACTTTGGGAGGCCAAGGTGGGCGGATAACAAGGTCAAGAGATCAAGACCATCCTGACCAACATGGTGAAACCCCGTCTCTACTAAAAATACAAAAATTAGCTGGGTGTGGTGGCATGCCCCTGTAGTCCCTGCTACAGGGTTCAAGGAGAATCTCTTGAACCCGGGAGGCAGAGGTTGTAGTGAGCCGAGATTGAGCCACTGTACTCCAGCCTCGCGACAGAGTGAGATGCTGTCTCGGGGAAAAAAAAAGAAGAGAAATCACAGAAAGTAGAATAACTTTGGGGTTTGTTAATTTGGTTACAGTGCAGGCTGTAAATCATGGATCAAGACTTGTGGCTCCTTTGCAAATGTCTTTTCATAGTTTGTTGTGAAGTATGGGAAAGGAGATTGGGGTTTGAAATGTTATCCCATTAGAAAGTTGAGGTGCATAAGGAGTTGCCAGCAGAGGAATCCAAGTTATAAAGCAGTGGTCAAGGAAATTAGAATACATACTGATTTGCCTCTCCTTGTAATTACTTGTATTTATTAGAGAGTTTCTGTTTCATACCACAAATTTACCTCTTAGTGAGACTGTTTTTCCTGGGTAATAGTCTTGTTAGATGTGAGCCACTCACCTTATTGTGGACCTATAAATGAAGCAAATTATATGGAACCATTTTGAATTGAATTTTAGGAGGAAAACATGTTTAATCTATATTATTATTTCCTACTATAAAGTTTCATATCAACAAGACAGACAAACTCTTATTGAAATATTTTTTTTTCTTTGAGACAGAGCCTCACTCTGTCACCCAGACTGGAGAGCAGTGGCATGATCTCGGCTCACTGCAACCTTCACCTCCCGGGTTCAAGTGATTCTCCTGCCTCAGCCTTGTGAGTAGCTGGGATTATAGGCGCCCACCACCATGTCCAGCTAATTTTTGTATTTTTGGTAGAGATGGGGTTTCACCATGTTGGCCAGGCTGATCTCTAACTCCTGACCTCAAGTGGTCAGCCCACCTCGGCCTCCCAAAGTTACAGGTGTGAGCCACCACACCCGGCCCGAAAGACATCTTTAACAGAGTACCTTAAGTGGGAATCAGCTGATGATGAGTTGCTTAGATTGGTTCCTGAGTTGGCTACTTTGCCCACAGCCTTAACTGTTTACCAAATATACTGAGCTACAAATAGAACTACCTTCAGGCAACAGTTCACTTATACCCAATCTAGGTGATGTTTGACCTGGATCTGTATAACATGAATGTTTTCCATGGGCTCTTTTTTTCCAATATGCTATTGCTTTGACAGACCCCTCACTCTTCTCTACTGCCTTTGGTCTTTAATAACTTTAGATGACTTTATTACAAATCTTATGTCTTTGTGCATAATAAAACATAAGCTGTCTGCAATTTAAAAAGTCAACTGGACAGTTAAGCAAAAACATCTATGAAAAATGCCAAATTTTCTATTTTTATGTCAGCATGATATCAAGCAGTATAAGCAACTTATAACCATTTATATCCAACTAATATATAACTTAGTTGAACAAAGTGGTAATCAAAAGAAGTCTTTATTGCCATAAATGTTGTAATGAATACATGAAGCTTAGCTAGTAATGAAAAAAAGGAACAGGAACAAGTAAGAACTAGACTTTAATCGTGGTTAAGGGAATTTTTTATTTTTCTATTCATCCCTAATATTATTCTAGTCACACTGTGGTGTAAGGAGTAAATGAATAGTGAATGAATAAATAATAAATGAATAGGAAAAGTGTAAATATGCACACTTTTTACAAATATTGCATAAAGTTATTGGCATTGGTATCTGAAACTTAAAGTTTTTAGATCTTGCCATATAGAATGCTTACACTCACAAAATCTCAAAGTGCTGTTCATCTCATAATGATATGAGAAGTTGCTAGGTGATGTTCATCTGGAATTTCAAGGAAATTATAATAGTCAGGAGACATGTTTCTTCTTTTCTCAAGTGTTTAAGGATATTCTTCTAACATTGCTGTGAAGACTTTGTATGAATTTATCACAAAGCTGGAGCATTGCTTGGAACAGTGGAACAGAATGCGTGAGCAGGGAGTTTCTTAAACTTGGAAACCGTCCTTGCCACTACGACTGCCCTAGAGAGACTAGGAAAAAGAGAAGCCCTCATGAGAAGCCCAAACTCTTGCCCATTTTCAAAGATCAAAAAATAGGCATATATATTAGTTATTATGGGCAGAGTAGGGAAACTTCCATTTTTAATTTTCTTTGTCCCTATTTTCTGCCTACCAAACGTCCTTCAAAATGTTTGGTTTATGATTGACTATACTTCATTTTTGGAAATATACTTTCATGGGTGGCCAAATAGCAATGAATTGCAAATCTCATGAATATATATTTCCTTTCTTCTCTGGAGGCTGAGTTGTTCATGTGATTTTTGGCTGATCTCATACCCATACGCCAATTCCTAAAACTTTTTGAAGACATTCAGTGAGAGTTTTAGATTCCTGGCGATAGCTAAATAAAGACTTACATAAATATGCCATATAAGAAAACAGAACTAATCATGTTAAAAGTTCCTTGTTGTAATCCCAGCACTTTAGGAGGCTGAGGCAGGAGGGTCACTTGAGGCCCGGAAATCGAGACCAGCCTGGACAACATGGTCTTATCATCATGGTCAACAGTTCTTATTAGCAGTTTCATTGTCTAATTGTTGATCTCAGCAGAGTCTCTTCAGCTGTGTAAATTAGCAATTAAAGACTATGGATTATGGAGTCATAAGGCCTGGATTCAAATCTTAGGTTTGCTCCTTGTGACATTGGACAAAATTATTTGTAACACTGTGCCTCAAACTTCATGGGCTTATTCCTGATCTCATTTCTTAATAAGCTATGTGACCTTGAGCAAGAGACATCCTCAATGTGCTTTGGTTTCCTCATCTATGTAATGAGTATACTAACAATAATATCTCCCTCATAGGATTGTGTGTGTGTTAAATGAGTGTATGTGCTGGTAAGTAAAGTTGTTGAGGAAAAAGGCCTGGCTTATAGTAAGTGGGATGTAAATGTTAGCCACTATTCTACTAGAGTGTGAGCTTCGTGAAGGTAGAGGAGGATTCTATCCATATTTGTTCACTGCTGTATCCCCAGTGACTAGAATAGCACCTGGCATGTGGTAAGCACTCAACAAATATTTATTGAAGGAATATGCATCAATTTTCTTGTCTGTGAAATGAGAATAATGGGATTAACTACCTTATATAGTGTTTATGAAAATTAAATGAGGTAATGCATATGAAGAACTAAAGTTACCTATTATCATCATCGTTATTATAAAGGGCCATAATCAAAATTAGAGTCCAGATATTTGTTCTTCCCCTGTATTATCTACCTACTCTGCTTTTATAACTCATTATTTTAATCTTTAGAGTTTTTTCCCCTTCATTCCTGAGTCAAATCTTACCATTAGTTTTTATCTTACTCAATAAGTTTATTTTCTTACTTCCATGGATATATTATCATAAATCTCATTGCAGAAATAATGAAAATACTAATTATTTAATATTTCTTCTCATACTGTAAATATCTGTTTTTGGTTTTTTTGTTTTTGTTTTTGTTTTTTTGTTGTTTTTTTTTTTTGAGACAGGGTCCTGCTTTGTTACCCAGGCTGTAGTGCAGTGGCGTGAACATGGCTCACTGCAACCTTGACCTCTAGGGCCTAAGTGATCCTCCCACATCAACACCCCAAGTAGCTGGGACTACAGGCACGCACCATCACACCTGGCTAATTGTTGTATTTTTTGTAGAGATAGGGTTTCACCGTGTTGCCCAGACTGGTCTTGAGCTCCTGAGCTCAGGCAATCCACCCAACTCAGCCTCCCAAAGTGCTGGGACTACAGGCCTGAGCTGACATGTCCAGCTTGTAAATGTTTTTTGACCGCATCAATTTTTATGCAAGTTTTGGGTTGACTAGCTGAAGTATAACATCTGCTCTTTACTCTTGAAAACTGCTGAGTAAAAACCAAAAATACTTTTGAAAACTGAAATCACAAAAGCTTAAAATTTATTTGTACAATATTGACATAAAACTGGGGATGGAAGAAAAGATTACATATTTTGGATTTCATATTCACATCAAGGGTAATTTCTCAAGACCATTAAATACATTAGCAATTTGAAGTCAGTTTAAAAATATCAACTTCATGGGTTTATCTCTCATGACTTAAATGCAAAGATATTACATTACAGCAAAAAAAAAAAAATAAAGTAAAATAATATAGGATCCTGAGAGGTGGGTTTTAATAAACCAAACCAAAATATATCCACAAATATTCCTATTTAGCATAAAGACACTTGTATGTAAGGAATTAAGTCACAGTCACAGGTAATTGATCTCAGTTGTGAAAACTACTATCATATCAATCTTCACAACTGATGAATCCTCCTATTACCGACAACAAGTGTATATCAAGAGGAAAGAGGTTAGTTCAGTCTGCAGCATGATTTATAACTTTTCCTAAGAAATTCCCATCTCTCTCAGCAACTAGCCTTTTCTGAGTTGACTGGAAAACACTTAGTGATGGAAGTAGCCATTTGTTTTTCTACTTCTTTTTAGCATAGCCATTTTTTTTTTCCATAACTTCCCAGAGGGACTTACTTTCTCTTCCCTTCCCTTGGTATTAGCCAGCAGCTTGTATTCTCCTCATCACCAACTACATTATTGGTCCCCAACATTTCTGGCAACAGGAAACAGTTTTGTGGAAGACAACTTTTTCCACAGACCAGGAGCAGGGGATGGTTTCAGGATGATTCAAGGGCATTACATTTATTATGCACTTTGTTTCTATTATTATTACATTGTTGTATATAATGAAATAATTATACAACTCACCATAATGTAGAATCAGTGGGAGCCCTGAGCTTGTTTTCCTGTAACTAGACAGTCCCATGTGGGGGTAATGGGAGACAGGGACAGATCATCAGGCATTAGATTCTATAAGGAGTGCGCAACCTAGATCCCTCACGTGCGCAGTTTAAAATAAGGTTCGCACTCCTGTGAGGCAGAGCTCAGGTGGTAATGCAGGCAATTAGGTGGGAGCAGCTGTAAATACAGAACAGATGAAGCCTTGCTCACCCACCACTGCTCACTTCTTACTGTGTGGCTCTGGGTAGGTTGGGGACCCCTGGCTTACATCATTTGTAGCATAGAAAAGGGGGAGGCTGCCACAGGCGTAACCATGTTCCTGATGGAACTAATACATGGTCTAGACATGATAGAGCTACTTCCTGTAACAACCTTTCTGAGTATTTACTTAAGTGACCAAACCTCTATTTCAGGAATAAACTAATTTCACGTAATTTAAAACTTTGGTTACTTTTTTAAAACTATTACAAAAAGTGATACATAAATGACGTGTAACTTTCTAGCCCTGTTAGAGTTGATGGGACTTTAAATACATATAGGGCTATTTAATATAAATGTTTTTATTTTTAAAAAGAATATGGATTTAATGTTGGTATATAGTTTGAATAATCACTATGGTTTTACAGATGCATTGTCAACATTTATTTTGGACAAAGTAACTTACTGCACAGTTAAAATCATATTTATAATCTACGATTTATGTAAGTTTATGTGGTATAAGATATCTGTAATATGATATACAGGACGCTGAACCTGAAATCGGGAACCCTGAGTTTGAGTCTTGCTCTGCCACTTTCTAGTTAAGCAAGTCATTTAATGTTGAGTCTTTATTGGCTATTTATAAAGAGATAATGACGACATTCTGTCAGTACTGATATAAGAATTAAGTGGCATAATTACTATGTTTTATAAACTCTAAAGTACAACATATCTATAAAAATGCGAGTACACACTTGTCAAATAGGATACTATGATAGTTTATCCAAGTTATATCTGTTTATCTTTTCTTCAAAAAGGTGATTTTTATGTTTAATAGTGCAGTATTTTTTCAAGGCCATATTTTGCTTTTAGATGACAATTTATTGTGTATATTTGTGACTCATTTTTTCTCTATCTTTAAATTAATGAGAAAGTTATAAATAATTTGAAATACTGGATGATAATGATTCTGGAATTACAGTTAGTAATTTTATGTAATAAAACTATATAGTGGCCCATTGCTTGAGAACTACATCCAAAACTACATATACTACTTGTATATTCTGATGTGGAGGAAGGACATTTTCAATCTTTTATCAATTGTTTATTTTTATGTTAATTTTTAAATTCCTTAGGGGGTGACAGTACTTAGAATGAAATCAAAGAATAATAAATCAACCTATTAAAATATATATAAACCAGAAATATTATTTAATGTTATACATAGGAAAACAATTGAACTTAAAAATTTTTTAAAAAGTAGAATTCTAAATTTTCTCAATAATTTCAGTATATTCCACAAGTTGTCATTCAAGACTAGAAGTCTCTGGCCATTATTGTGGGTCTGTCACTCTGGTACTTCTGTGCCAACACTCTTTCCTTAAAGCTTTCTTCCCCTAAATAAGATTATTTTCTTCCTTCTCTTTCATTCTTTCTACTCTACCTGTACCATTCTTCTATCACTCATCTATATCTGTAAGATCCTAGGAAAAAAGTATCAAAAAGCTTCCCAGGACAACCTTATTCTGAAACTGCAAGAGGGAAGTGGTGGTCATGTAGTAGACACATCTAGACTATTCCAGATTAACTTTTTCCTGGTTCATGAAACCAGGTTATTAACACAGACAAGGCAGGGCCCAGGCAACTCAGGCATAACCACTGATTCCATTCTCAGACTCCCCTTCCCCGGGCAGTCACTAGCAGAAACCCAAGAAATCTTTTTCCAAAATGACTTTCAGCCATCATTGTGATGTCCCTGAGTACCAAAATAAAAGTTTTCCATGCATCCCCAGCCAATTTATTTTATTTTATTTTATTTTTGAGACACAATCCCACTCTGTCACCCAGGCTGGAGTGCAGTGAGACCATCACTGCTCACTACAGCCTCAACCTTGCAGGCTTAATTAAGCCTTTGTCCTGTCTTAGCCTCCTGAGTAGCTGGGACTACAGGCGTGCACCACCACACCTGGCTAAATTTTTACTTTTAATTTTTTCTAGAGATGAGGTTTCACTATGTTGCCCAGGCTTGTCTCAAACTTCTGAGCTCAAGTGATCCTCTCACCTCAGCCTCCCAAAGTGCTGTGATTGCAGGCATGAACCACCTGAGCGCAGCTTGCCAATTTATTTCTTTAAGATTTTCTGCTCAATCCCTCTTCCTTGATACCTTCCCCCTGATCTGAAGTTAGGGATATCCAGTCAAAAGTACTCAAATTTTTCTAAACAAGTAACTTAATCTTTAGGAGAGTCTGACTGGTTGGTAAACTTCCCCATTTCTCTGAGTATAATTAGATTTGTATGGTAACAGCTGTTTCCTCTTAAATATAAATATATTTTCTATATTTGTTTTACCTTTAATCTAAATTTTCTCTTAAAGTACATATTTTATTACATTAGATTCATGTTTTTCAAACTTTTTCAAAAGTGAGAAACATTTTACATCACAGCTCAATACATACATGTGCACATACATAAGCATACATATTCATAAAACAATAGTGCAGTTGATGTACTAACCATATGGGTTGAACTCTGATACTGTATTTTTTTAAAATCCTAATCAAAACTTAATAAGTTATTTTCATGACTCACTTGTGTCCCACTGTTTAGAAAAACATTAGGTGACCTTTAATAAAGTCCTTGCAGTTTCTAAAATTCTATGATTCTTATAATGAAAATCTCATTTGATAAAATTTTCTAGTCTCTGAATAAAAGTGATGTGGTTTGAAAAAGTACTCATAGCGTTCTCTGGTTTTATCAATGTTGTTTTGAAATGCTGATTATTTGAGGAAGATAAATAACAAAAAGGAAATTGGACTAACAGGGAGTTGTAGGAACATTAATGAGAAAGGACAAGTCTATCAGGAAAACAAAAGCAATAAATCTGGATGAACCTAAGTCTAAACAGCTAAAGTTGTTACTTTTTCTTACCATGGAACTCTTATTTATAGGAAAGTTTCCTAATTTTAAGTGGATTTAAAAGGATTATTACTTGTATGCATTTTTCATACCTTCTAAATTGTGATGTGCAATGGACAAAGAAAGTCTTTATCATACCTACAGGCTCTGCATGACCTGTGTCTTTCTCTGACTCTTGTCTCTCTGTCCTTCATTCCTTTCCACTCACTTCAACTGCCTTGGCCTCTTTGCTGTTCTGTGGTCACACCAGGACATCACACCTCAGGGCCTTTGCACTAGAGGTTCTCTCTGCCTCAAACTTACTCTCTTCCTGGAATATCTGACTAGCCACTTCCTCAGGTTCTTCATACCTCTGTTCAAATGTCGTACTGTCAGTGAGAACCCAGCCTGACAACTGTTTTTGAATTGCAGTGTCACATACCCCTTAATTTTTTATTTGCATTCATCTCCTTTTTAGCGCTATATAATTTACTGATTTGTTGTGTCTCTCCCCTGCAACTAAAATGTAAGCTTCATGAGAGCAGGGATTTTTTAGCTGCTTTGATCACTGTTGCATCATCATATAAACATCTACCATGGTACCTGGCATATACTAGGAGCTCAATTAATATTAATTGAATGAGTATTTGAATCTTTCAGCATATCAAGAAAGTAGCTTGTGCATATATACTATATAGGAACTATTTATTGAATAAATGAACCATTTTAGATTGTATAATTCACATTTTACGTTGAAATCCCCTGTTACACACGCCCAATGGTCATGTTTGGCAGGGTTAGGACTGAATAGTAACCTACCTTCCCACCTCCCTAGATTGGGAAATAGGTGGAATGACTTGTCTCAGGTTACAAAAAGTAAGGCAGTCATCTGACTCCTGGGAAAACGGAATTAAAGTAGCTTTAGGTTCCGGGATAGAGATGTGCAGTTTGCAGATGCATCATGTAATGTTGCTTATAAACTACTTTGCTCTACTCTGTTTGTGTTGTTTCCACATTTATGTTAACAGGATGTTACCTTTTGCTTAGATGTTAAGCCTTACAATGTTGTCATTCTTAGCCATACTGGGTGGATTATTTAATTTAGAGAAAGAAGGCAATAAAAATTCCTAAAATTAAAACAAAGTTGATAGACATCATTGTGCTCTTCAGTGTTTCTGTTTATCGGTTCTTCATTTCTTTAGTTCACTTTTTATCATTTTAACATTTAACAAACGAGAAAGCTTTAATTGTAGGTTTTCGTGGAACGTGGTAAAAATTGAGGAGCCTTTGTGTCATGACTTGAAGAAAATTTCAGTATTTTTTGCCTGTGTTTGAGGAGCGTTTAAAAAATTGTGAACCTGAGGAAAGGGAAAGTGACTACCAGAAATTTACCTGTGTACTCATCTGAGATGCCTAACTCACTGCATCTAATTAGTCACCACTCCCTGGCCCTAACCACGCGGAGGGAAGAGGAAACAGCGGGAGCTACTCGGCGCAGCTGCCCGGCGCAGCTGCCCGGTACCTGAGGCGCGCGCCCCGGAGCCACCAGCCCGCCGAGGTGCAGCCGCGCCGCCACCTCCCCCTCCGGCCGCTGATTGGCGGAGACCGCAGCATCAGCGGCATCTCCCTGCGCGGGGAGAGCAGCGAGACTCCAGCAGTTCCAGCCTCCAGGATTCTCAGCTCCCTCCGGGGCGAGACCTCGGACGTTCACTGCGAGCAGCCGCTCCGTTCGCCACCGCCTCTATCTCCTCCTCTAGACCCCTCTCCAATAAAGTGGAGGCCCCGGCGGCCAGGAAAGCCACGTCTCCTCCGGGCTAGGTCAGGGAGGCAGGGGCCAGAGCCTCAGGGTCCCGCGGCACCAACCTGGCTTCTGGCCCACTGGTCCTGGAACCGCTGCGGACGTCGCGCCCCAGCCGCCAAGACGCCGCGTATCTTGTACCGAGGGAAAAGCGGGTCCTCGTCCAAGATGGGCCGGCAGGGCTTGGGGGGTGCTGGCGCTGCAGGGCGCTCCATGCAGCGCTCCCAGAGCCGGAGCAGCCTGTCTGCCTCCTTCGAGGCACTGGCCGGCTACTTTCCCTGCATGAACTCCCTGGAGGAGGAAGAAGGAGGTGAGACACCCCTTCCCCCGTAGTTGGTGTCTCTATCTGTTTGGAAAGTCAGTGGCTGGAGGGTTGTCAGGGGCAGAGAGAACTCCGTGTAGCAGTGTCCCAGCTCCTCTGCTCTCCGGGACTGTGCCGGGGGGCGAGAACCCTAGAGCCCTAGAGCACGTCAGGTGAGCAGAGAAGTTGTTTCTTGGTTATTTGGAGAGCTCCACAGGCGCCGACTTGGGAAAAGGCTCTCCTTGTGAAGTATTTTACAAGTGCTTGGAAGTTGAATGAGAATGTAGACTGGTGGGAGGCAAGGCGGCGCCTCTTGGGGTGCACCCCACTCTGTTTTGGTTTACTAGGACAGAAATACTTGAAAACTAAAGGGAAATGCAGCAGCAAAACTTTGAAACAGGAGTCTCAACCTATGAAAACCCACGATCGGGTGAGGGGAAGGAGTTACACAATAGACAGACAGGTGGAGGGTTGATAGTACCGAAGGTGAGTTTGTGCTCAAAGCACAATCTCTGGTGTTTCAGCAATGCCATTGTAATTAAGCTAATAAAAAACACGAGGATGACTCGCTGTTTTAAACTTTACAGCAGTTGGTTTGGAGTTCATAAAGTTTTGAATAACATAAGATGTATTTTCTTCATGAAGAACTTTCCTATAAGATTTAACAACTAACACTGAAAATACAATTTGTAAATCAAAATGAGATTTGACTGGTAAATAGTAAGTAGTGTCCCAACATTTGAAATATGTATTAATTTACTGATACGCTGGTTGCAAACTGTGTTCATTTTTAGATGTATATCCAGAGTAGGTTAGTTATCATGATGTTAACTCTATTTTTGTAAATAACAGGGTTGGTTTTGCTTTTATCCCGTGACAATCAATGACCTCTTATTAGGACATCTATAGTGAGCCCTCATTTAAAAGAAATTGCCTGTTCTAAAAACAGATTGAAATAATTTTTTTCTGCTATTTTTCCTGATGGGGGAGGAGAGAAAGTAGAAGATGGAGGATTGGTAATATGTCTGGAAAGTTGTCTTCAAACTAATTTATTAGCTAGAGCTGTCCAAGTTTCTTCTAGGTTATTTGTTGCAATATCAGTTGGCTATAAATCAATATAGATTTAACAGCAGGGTACTTCCGTATATAAACATGATTTAATTTTCGTACTAGTCCTTTTCTGTTTTTGTTTGTACATTTACATTTCACTTGCTTCCTATAATTAAATATTTAAAATTCTAGGAAATGTAAACAAGTCAAGAATTAAATTAAATTGAGTAAATGAATGATCATAATTGTAGCTAAAACTTTTAGTACTTATTATTAGTCCGGCACTGTTCTACACTTGACATGTATTCTTTTAGGCCCACAGCAACCTTATGAAGCAGTACTTTTATTATCCTCATTTCACAAATGAGAAGACTGAGGCAGAGAGAGTTCCGAAATTTGCCCAGTGTCACCAGGGTGGTAGGTAATAGAGCCAGTGTTTGAACCCAGGCATTCAGCAACACAGCCTATTCATTCAGCTCCCAAGCTATACTAGATTATTATTTTCTTATATTTGGCCATATTCCCATACCTAGTAAGTGATGAGGCTAGAATTTAAAGACTTGTGCCTGAAAATATATATTTAAATAAAACATAGGTTATTATGGACTCATTTCCCAAATTTTTATTTTTACACCAAGTCTTCAGTCTTGACTTTGCTTCAGATAAGATATCATCCTTTTTCTTTAAATTATGATTAGGATCATCGAGTTTACAAAATATCATTCCAAAAACCTTTTTGAGACAAAAAAATGTATATAAATATGAAATTATGTCAATATTTAAAGTATGTTTGCATAACCATGGCTCACACAGACTAATCCCAAAGGAAATTCCTACATCTCTACATGGAAATTGGAACAGATTTCTGTCCCGTAATATGGCTTCTTAAGTTGCCAAGACAAAATGTTTTAAATGGGAAGCACCGTTTTTAAAGTTAACCATACAGTTTTGTACTAGTAACTAGAGAGGAGACACTTTCCATAAATTAGAGGTTTTTCCATTGGCTTACATTTTTATAGCCACGAGAAGAAATCTTAACTTTTTTCTTTCATTTTGTGATTCTCTTAACACCTTTGAAAGTCCTGGGATTTTTGAAGATATTTCAACGTACTCTGCAGGAGTATGTAAAAGTTAGAAACCGTTGGCCTAAAGCAGTGCTTCTCTACTTTTTTTTTCTTTTGAGACACCCACATAGGATACATGAAGTTCATGTGGATAACATACTCAGGATTATGTTACTATTATCATAACTGTGGGACTCATTTATAAAGAAAGTAAATCTATCCCACCGTATGATTTTCACACTGGTTAAGAGCAACTTGTATAAAGAGCACTGATCTACTAACCAGTGTGATTTGACTAAATTAACCAATCAGTTCAGTAAGCAAGTCTGATTTTAAAGCTAGTCTTTTTTTTTGTTGTTCTTTTCAGAAAGAGTGCAATAGCTAAATAATTTCAAGTATACCCTGTCTTCCAGTTCCATATTCACATTTTCTTCTTGTACAGCGTATCTAGTTTCCATTCTGCACAAGAAGTGCTGAGAAATCTACAGAGAGATCATATTCTTTTCGTTCATCCACTCATTCATTCATTCAAAAATATTTATTGAGGTTATTTGATGTGTTAGAAGCAATGAGTCTCTAATGAATTCAGTAGATACGTTCCTTTCCCTCTTAGAGTTTACACCCTAATGGAGATAGGTAGACATTAATAGAAATATCTATGTAATTATAACTGTGACAGGTTTTAGGAAGGTAAAGTGCAGAGTGCAACAAGAGATTATAAGAAAACCTAATTCAGGAGGTAGAAAAGCATGCCCTGAGAAAGTGAGGGTTAAACATTGATTCAGGTGTCAGTGATAACTCTCAGTTTCTCATGAACCAAGCCAGTATCAGCAGCTTCCCACACACCTTTGAAAAGAATTTTCCTGGAGCCCACAACCAGTACGTGATGGAGTTAAGCTATAAACCCCACATCTGTCTTTGAAATTTATAATCTAACTACTCTGTATGTTGCTTCTTCATTATTATATGACATTTCCTTTTAATATGCTATGGTCTTGAAAACCAAGTATAGTAATAAAAGTTACCATTCCATTGTGCACTTTCTATGTGCCACATTCATTTAATTTCATGATAATTTTTCAAGGATGTTACTATTTTCCTCATTTTACACATATGGAAACCAAAACTCAGAGAAGCTAAACAACTTGCCCACAGATCATAAATCTCAATGAAGCTTACTTCAGTGAGGATGAAAGGGACATTCCCATAAACAAAATAAATTAAGATTGTTGATGGTCTTTGTGGAATCGTTTTTGTATATTGGAGCTCTTTTTTTTTTTTTTTTTTTTCATCCTTTTCCCTGAGTATATTCCAGGTAGATGTTCTCCAAATCTCTGAGTTTTTTTTTTTTTTTCAGTGAAAGTAGTAATAGTACCTTCATATTATTTAACAGTTTATAAATTGTGTATACTTATTTTATCATTGAACCCTTTGAGATAAGAATTATTTTCACTATATAAACTACTTGGCCTCAACACTGGGTCCACCTCCCTAATGTAGAATATTACTGTGTGTGGAGTTTTCAAACATTAGAGACAATTATAAGAAAGAAGGAACTATTTCAAGGAAATGTTACCATTCCTAAATAAGAGAAGCAACCCCACAACTTCTCACCCTAGATCCAAGGGCAAATGATTATGGCCCTATAATGAAGGAAAATGGCACATTTTCTAATACTTAGGGAATCTGGTTTCTCAGAAGCTATCTTAATGTTACATGTGGCTCTGGGTTAGTGATTCTTGTTTAATTATGTCCATATGTGATAAATTTGGCCTGCCTGATTTTATGATCTGACACCTTTGGTTCAAATATAGTTTGGCAGTCATACAGAAGAGATCCTATCAGCTTAATACTATAAAACTGAATAAATTAACTCATCTAACTTCTTTTACATCCCACTAGCTTAAAAATAAATTATAGGGGCCGGGCACGGTGGCTCACGCCTGTAATTCCAGCACTTTGGGAGGCCGAGGCAAGCAGATCACGAGGTCAGGAGATCGAGACCATTCTGGCTAACATGGTGAAACCCCGCCTCTACTAAAAATACAAAAAATTAGCCGGGCATGGTGGCGGGCGCCTGTAGAACCAGCTACTCAGGAGGCTGAGGCAGGAGAATGGTGTGAACCTGGGAGACAGAGCTTGCAGTGAGCCGAGATCGCACCGCTGCACTCCGGCCTGAGTGACAGAGTGAGACTCCATCTCAAAATAAAATAAAATAAAATAAATTATAGGAAAACCATCTACGAAACAAGAATAGCTTTAAGATCACCAGAAAACTGAGGAAAGAGTCTTTGCATGTGATAGTGAAGCTACGAGGAATTAAAATAAAATTGACTAAATAAACTGGAATAAAAAGACCTATTTAACTCAGCCTCACTCTTTAAGAGGTTTATTCACCCAGCAAGAAGAGTATAAAGAGACATATCTTATTCTAATCTTTGTGTATAGTAAATAATATACTTAATTCTTAATAATCAGTCCCATTTGATTAAAATAGTTTAGAACTTTGCCCTTACTCCACTGAAATAAAAAAAATTCTTCATACATTTAAATGTAATCCTCTTAAAGTGCAAACATCATACCTCGCACAGTGGTATTCAGTGTCTATTAATAATTAACAGTATATAGTTCCACCATTCTTTTCACACCGAATATCAGTATAACCGACTGCCATCCATCAATTATATTTATACTGTTTAAAAATGTAACATGTGATAGAGACTTTTTTAAATGCAGTGATCATAGTTTTTGCACATCTTCATGAAGCCAACCTTGGAGGCAGGAGATGGATAGACAGTTACAGGCTACTATGGATCTTTTTATAGGGGATATTATTTTTTCTAGATTATGATTATGTGTAATAAATCATTCCATAAATGAGTTCATACCATATTCAAAAATAGCACAATATTTTTGTAACAGACAAAGTGAAGCAAAGGATTTTGGAATTAAGAAAAGTAAATTGAGTAACAGTTCCACTCAATGCTTATCAAATATTACCTTTTTCATGTAAGATTCAGAATCTTTCACCACCATGTGTCCAAATAGTATCTTTAATTTGAAACTTTAGTAGACTGAGTTCTACAGAGAAAAAAAACCCTTTAATATAAAAGTAAAATTAAACCCCTATTGGCTTTCATCCTTTAACAGATTCACTAAATTCAAAAACAGTAATGGGAACGAGTTTCCCTGTGGAGACATCTTATATATAATGACTTATAAAGGAAACCCACTAGAAAGTTGTAATAACAGCATCCCATTTCTTCCAAGGACTATGTTTTAATGTAAATGTTCTCTGCTCTTATTACATAGACCCCTATTTATCGATCAGACAAGATCATTCTGTATATTCTCTTTCATATTGAAATGTTTTTGATTGAGGAGGAGGGAGATTTACCTAATACTGTGTATATATAATATTATTTGAACAAGTAGAAAACAAACTAACACAAAAATGATAGTATAATTCTAGTTTGGAAGTATAACTCTTTAAATGAAAACAGGGTATTTACTTTAATGTAAATCATGCTTTATGCAAAGATAATTTACTAAGCTCATGACCAGAAATCCCACCAGGCCTCACATGGACCTAAACTGGGAGCCAGAAGGCTGTTGGGAACCCATGAGCATTCTTTTCCCATTTCTTGCCATTGATTCTGTCTTTGCATGGCTGCTTTTTTCTTTCTCAGCCGCTAACTCTCAACCTTGCTGTGTTACACAGACCATGTGGCCTGTGGAAAATGGCCGCCAATGGCATCCAAGTTCACCTGTCACAGTTCCACCCACACTGCATATTACTGTCTTTCTCAGTCCCACTCCCAAATTCCCAAAGAAGAGATTCCACTTACCAAGTTTGGTCCATCCCAATACAGCCAGAAGGCAAGGCCATGTATGTATAAATGTAGTCACCAAAAATGCATTTCTCTGGGCAAATAAGAAGGGAAGTGGTTATTGTGAGCTTTGTAGACATCACCGAAGGTGTCTGCTTTTGTCTGGGTCATCAAGAACAAAGGATTTGAAGTACCATTTTTTAAAATTTAGATTTTGTGCCAGGCGCAGTGGCTCACACCTGTAATCCCAGCACTTTGGGAGGCTGAGGTGGGTGGATCACCTGAGGTCGGGAGTTGGAGACCAGCCTGACCAACATGGAGAAATCCCGTCTCTACTAAAAATACAAAATTAGCCAGGCGTGATGGTGCATGCCTGTAATCCCAGCTACTCAGGAGGCTGAGGCAGGAGAATCGCTTGAACCTGGGAGGTGGAGGTTAGGGTAAACCGACATCGCTCCATTGCACTCCAGCCTAGGCAACAAGAGCAAAACTCCATCTCCAAAAAAAAAAATAGGTTTTGTTTAAATGAGGCTAAAAGGAAAGGAAATTTTATTTTAGCAACTTAAAAATAAAATTATCAGCTGGGCCCAGTGGCTCACACTTGTAATCCCAGCACTTTGGGAAGCCAAGCCAGGTGGATCGCCTGAGGTCAGGAATTCGCAACCAGCATGGACAACAATGGTGAAATCCTGTCTCTACTAAAAATACAAAAATTAGCCGGGCATGTTGGTGGGCCCCTGTAATCGCAGCTACTCAGGAGGCTGAGGCATGAGAATCGCTTGAACCCAGGAGGCGGAAGTTGCAGTGAGCCAACATCAAGCCACTGCACTCCAGCCTGGGCGACAAAGTGAGACTGTGTCTCAAAAAAATAAAATAAAATTATCGGTTGTTCCCTTATTATTCCTGTAAACCACAGGCCAGGAAAGTAACATGCATCAGTGAAGTAGGATAGGAATAAAATGAAAGGGAAAAGACAAGTACTCAAAGTGCTGGAGAAAGCTTACCTATCTATAAAAGAAGGATGAATAGTCAGTTCCAGCTAATTGATGCCAAACTGAATGTCATCCCAAGGTTGGAAAATTTACTCTTTTTTTTCCTGAAGGAAAGCTATAAATCTGGTTGTTTACTTAAAACTTTTATATTTTAAAATGTTGGCACATGAATAAAAACTTTCAAACATTATTTGGGCCAAACAAAATACACTTATTGACCAAATGTGGCCTGACATTTAAGACCAACATTTTGCAACTTCTGCCAAGGAAATGCTTCATTCCCAGCTTTTCTCAGTTCTTTTTTTTCTTTCCCATTCTTGTTGTCACCTTGGTAGTTTGGGACACGTGAGCTCATCTTTGGAGTGATCTGGTAACCCCCCAACCTGCTCGCTCACTCTCTCTTTCTCCCTTCTGGACCAATCCAACATCACTGCTCCTGTATCAGTTCTCTTAAACACCGTCTTCATCTTAACACTACCCTTCCTTCAAAAACGTCAGTAAATTTACATCTCCTACTAAATAAAGCCTTTAGCCCGACATTCAAATTCTTTAACAATAGGAGACTTTTGTGTGTGTGTGTGTGTGGTTTAACATCCCCACCTTCCAAGGCTAGTAATTCTATAAAACTAAGCCTTCTTGCTCTTTGTCTCCAAAGTCTTGTTCATGCCTTTCTTTCTATTCTTCCTTTACCACTGTATGTATATCCTGTCTAATTGTCCTTCAAAGCTCAGCCCATATCCCATCTACTGTATGAAGTATTCAGAAGCTATAAGAGCTTCTGTAGGCAGAGGAAAAACTGTGTGGCTGAACTGGAAATCCTGGCTCCACCTCTTCCTACTGGTATGGACTATGAAGACAATTTCTTTCAGCTTTAGTTTCCTCGTTTGTATGTAAAGTGTATATAACAATACCTATCTTGATGAATATCGTGAACTAGTATTATACTTACTATTCCCTTATAATCCCATTTCAAAATATTTTTGCCTTTTCCTGAACCTCTAAATATGGGTTATCTACTACATGAGGTATTAGCCACATGTGACTGTTTAAATTTAAATAAATTTTTAAAAATTTAAAATTTTATTCCTCAGTCCCACTAGCCACCTTTCAAGTATTCAGTAGCTACGTATGACTAGTGATTACCTTATCAGGCAGTGCAGAATTATAGAACATTTATCTCATTCACAGAAAGTTCTACTGGACAATGCAGCTCTAGAAACATTACCACTCATAAA
Organism: Macaca mulatta; assembly: GCF_049350105.2. Taxonomy (NCBI): domain Eukaryota; kingdom Metazoa; phylum Chordata; class Mammalia; order Primates; family Cercopithecidae; genus Macaca; species Macaca mulatta. Next base: position 114,580,041 of record NC_133413.1, read on the forward strand.
GCACTTAGCGCATATTACCTTGCATTGTCATTATTTGTGTACTATCTTACCTACTAAATTTAAAAATCACATAGTTGGGAATTATGTGATCATGTATTACAAATTTGTTATCTCCCACAGTACCTTACATTCAGGAAGTACTTAACAAATATATAGTGAATGAATAAATGACCAAGTACCTGGTCGGTTTCTGTGTTGTTATTGTGGAATGGAAAGAAGCTATTAGATCTGAAAGGGACCATACTGATTAGGTGATTGTTTGCATTCATGCATGTACAAGAGTACTTGAATGTTATGCATTCTTTGTGCTACACCTAGAAGTTGTGTATACTTAGCTTAATATATACTAACAACATATTTTTCTATCATGCATTACAAAGAAACATGTATATGCAACATGTTTCCTTTCAGGTGCCCAGATGCAATCAACAGAAATCAATTCTGGCAATTTAGGCAGAAAAGAAAGGTATTTGCTAAGGGATCCTGGATAGGTCACAGAATCTCTAGGAAGGCTGGAGATTCTGGGCTGTAGGTTAGGAGTGATGCCCAAAACCATACTGCAGGTTAATCCTGCTAAACTATCACTGCTACCTGGCACAGACATCACAGCTTGCACCATTGTCAGAACTCATGGCGAATCACTGCATGCTGCTACAGGGTAGGGTCACTTTGGGAAAATATATTCTGGCGACCACCCTCATTGGAATGAAAGCCTATGGTGTCTCTGCTTCTTTGCTTTATTAACTTCAGATTCAGAGTTTGGAAAAGTAGTGCCTCAACCATGTGCTTATGCCCTAATTGCAAAGCAGGCTGGAAAAGTGGCACCTGACGATTTCAACTTCTATAATTAAAGGATGGGATATTTTTCAAATGTAGAAAGAAGATTTAAATGCTGGTAAGCGAAAAACATTAACAAATATCCACTTTGTAATATAAAATAATTACCAATGGTAAGAAAAAAAAAACTAAGCTCAATATGATTAGCTCTTTTTAATTCTTTTTAAATAAGAGTTTCTCATATTGTTATTTTCCTCTCTGTTCATTGAGCGCAAGCAGACAAGAACAGGGTAAAATCTATGGAAGAAATCTAAGGTAAAGAATATGGTGTACTCGATTTCAACTTTTTCTGCAGATTTGACACCCAATATCCATGCACTCTCTTGTTTTTTCATATAGAGCATAATAAATTCCTCCTCAGAAGGACAACCTTAAAATCTTACCCAGCTGTTCGAAATCTAGAATCTTTGAGCAATGTGTAGTCCTGTTATATCTAGATGTGGCTTTTCGTATTATAGTGACCTGCAAGCCTGAAAACAAGTTATTGCCTCCGTTTTCTGACTCTGCTAAATGTAATTTAAATGTATGGTAGCCACAGAATAACTGAAAGAAAAATTCCCATTTAGAAAGGAGAGAATAGGAAACCCAAAACAGTCAGTCATCTATAGGAGTTATCAATCTCACTTGGTAGGAATGGCAGAGATTGACAGTAGAGTATGTTTCTTAGTTTATTCATCTGGCAACCCTGGTTCTGTTTTCAGGAAGGTGTTTCTTTGTTGTTTATTCTCTATGGCCATGAAGGTTTGTATTGAAGAGGTGGCTCCATTGCTGTCATAGCCTGCTTCTTTCTAGTGCAGGTTTGGAAACTCCATTGTTATCTTATGGGTTCAACAGAATTTTGTAAGGTAAGCTAGTATTTTTTTTCTATACCAGTAGTGCAGAAATTCAGTAGGTTTACAGTCTGTTTGCTTCAGATCAGTTTCAAGTGTGAGTCACTTCAGCCAAACGCCTCATTAGACACAGACTTTCAGCCTAACAACTCTGATATTTTAGTTTCTAGCCTCTGTGCTTTACTCACTTCCTTTGCTTTCAACTTAATGGCAGCCACCTTGATATCATCTGAAAAAAAGGATTTGGGTGGGAAGTCAACCCCTTAGTTCAATTTGGCCAATAGGCTCTCTCCTCTTACATGGCAAGGCCTTTTATTTATGTGTAGTTTTTTTCCTGTAGATTTATTATAATTTTGTATGTTATTCAGTTTCCAAAACTATGCAGATTATAGGATCTGATTCTTTTTCAATACTATTTATTAAACACCAATACATGTTGTATACTCTATGGCATAGGCTAATTATGATTCCAGGTTTACACCAAAGTACTCTGACCTACAGAAAGATAAGTTACCTGCCCAAAATTTGCAAGTAGTCAAATAGGAACTTGAACTCATATCATCTGATTCTAAAATGGCATGTTCATCCGACCGTAAATTATTGCCTCAAAATATCTAACTTGAGAGTTATGAAGAGTTTGGTGATATTTCACATCCATTCTTGAGACAGAAACAGGCACAGGTATCAGTGAACTGATGCATGATCAAGTACAGATCTGAAAGTTAAAAAAAAAAAAAAAGCCAAGGAGTGGGGTAGTGGATATGCAACTCTATCTAAGTAGTTTAACTGTGGATCAGGAATGGATTATTTTCTAATGGGCTTTTACTTGATCCCCCTTAGTGTAGTAATAACAACATCAGACAAGAAGAGCAAGGAAGTACCAAAAAATTACAAATGCCAAAAGAGTAACAATGACAGCTATAATTTCTTATATTTAAATGTGTTAAGAATACCAAAATGATAAGTCTTACTTTTATAGAAAAAATGTAATTATCTTACTGCAGAAGAGTCTTAAGCTTTATTTCTTCATAAGGTCTTACTTCTCATTAAAAGTCGGTATTAACAGTTACAGGAACCCATAATGGGAAACGGGTATGCCTGTCCTCTGGCTTGATACCTCTGTTTTGCAGATGAGGATCAAGACACACAAGAGGTCAAGATCCTTTTCAACTCCACATGTTGGCAAATCCTCAGTTTTTCACGATGTATTCAGTCCTGTTGACAGCTGTGGTATCGTTTGATGAAATCTCTAATTTTTGGTGTGGGTTGGTCCAAAGTGGCACGCTGAGAGATTGAAATGCATATGTGTATTGTAGGGAATAACTTTCTAGCACATTTGTTTCCATTTTTATCATAAATACATGTTACCATCATTTTCATGAAGTCAGAATTTGGCAATGAAAGTGACGTTTCCCCATTTTTCATGAGAGACCAAAAATCGTGAATGATCTGAGTCTCAACACTACCCATAAAACAATGTATTTTAAGTTTATTTGGACATACAAGGAGAACCTGAGATGAGGTTTCAAGTCACTGATTATTCTGGAATTAGAAATTTGTGTCGAAAATACTAAGTGAAGATGGAAGCCCGGCATGCTTTGAGAAACAAGCATAGGTTTTAACGTTGCCAAAATTTGAATTCAAATCTCATCTATATCATTAGTCAACTGTGTGAATTGGGCACTTTCCTCATATGGAAAATGATAGTAGTCATCACTGCCATACAATCTTCTTATGAAAACTAGAGATACGTAGATTTTATATCCAAAGCATCTCCACATAGTTGTAAGTCGTGAAACAATAGCTCTTTCCCTCCTTTGTTCTAAATTGAGTAGTTGAGTTTTTTCCCAACTTTTATTTTGAAATATTTTAAATATGAAAAAAGGAATAATACAACGAGCATCCACTACATAGACTGACAGACTTTATTGACTTTATCTTTTATCTTTGTTGCTCTCTTTTCACTCATACACACGCATGCATTCACACACATACACCACATACATGTGGTATGTATTTTTGTCAAACATTTGAGCATAAGGTAAGTTGCAGACATCATGATAAATCATTAAGTACTTTTAGCATACATCTCAAATTTTTAAAAAATATATATAAACAAAATTAACCCAAAAAAACTCTTTATTATCTCATATTCATTCCGTATCAATTTCTTCAGTTCAGTTGTCCCCCAAAAAAATGTTTTTTAAAGCTTTTTGTTGTTTTTCTCCTTAATCCAGGATTCAGTCAAGGTTTATTCATTGTATTTGGTTGTTATGCTTAATCTAAAACAGTACTTTCCCTATTATTTTTCATGACATTGACTTTTGAAGAATCCAGATAAAACTGTGTTGTAGAATGTCCAACATTCTGGATTTTTTTTTTTAATCATTCTCTCTATTCCCTGTATTTCTGGTAAACTGGAAGTTAGACCTAGAGATGTGATTACATTGAGGTTAAATGTCATAGGTGATATAAACTTGATATAGTCCATCAATAGACACCTAATGTCAAGATTTCTTACTCCTAGGCATGCTACATTTCATCACTTGGTTAAGAGGTGACTGCCAGTTTCTCTCTGTGGAAAAGATTTATTTTTCCCTTTAGAATTATTAAGCAATTTCTGGAGTAATACTTTGGTACCACATGAATATTCTGTTCTCTAAAAATTATCCAATAATTTTAATATCCAGTGCTGACCCTTGCCTGACTCAATTATAACACTGGGACTGAGAATTTTAATTGAATTTTTTTGAAACATAATCAAACTTATAAATACACTTAAAATGTGTATTAAGTCTGTCCTTTTACATTGTGTCATACAGTCTGGATTAATATAGTATTGATAACTTATTTTCTTTTTTTTAAATATTATTATACTTTAAGTTCTAGGGTACATGTGCATAATGTGCAGGTTTGTTACATATGTATACTTGTACCATGTTGGTGTGCTGCACCCATCAACTCGTCAGCACCCATCAACTCGTCATTTACATCAGGTATAACTCCCAATGCAATCCCTCCCCCCTCCCCCCTCCCCGTGATAGGCCCTGGTGTGTGATGCTCCCCTTCCCGAGTCCAAGTGATCTCATTGCTCAGTTCCCACCTTTGAGTGAGAGAACATGTGGTGTTTGGTTTTCTGTTCTTGCAACAGTTTGCTGAGAATGATGGTTTCCAGCTGCATCCATGTCCCTACAAAGGACACAAACTCATCCTTTTTTATGGCTGCATAGTGTTCCATGGATAACTTATTTTCTTACATACAGCACTTTCACATATGATGTGACATTTTCTACTTTTCTATAGACAAGTATTTTCAATTTATATATTGTTTTTACCAAAAATAAGTGGATATATTAATGAATATGCGAATACTATTATGAGTCATACTGCATGTTAATTTTATATACAAAGGCAGACAAAAAGTAGTTACAAATGTAAAAGAATATCAGGAATTAGAGATATAAAAAATTTGTTTCCAAGAAGAACGTAAGGAGACATGATGACTAAATGTAATGTGGTATCCTGGATCAGAAAAAGCACTTCAGGTAAAAACTAAGGACATCAGAATAAAGTATAAACTTTAGTCAATAGTCATATATCAATATTAGTTTGGTAATTGTCACAAATTTACCATACCCATGTAAGATGTTAATAATAGGGAAAACTGGATATGGGGGTGCTAGAATTCTCTGTACTATCTTTGGCAATTTTCCTGTAAATCTCAAACTATTCTAAAGTCAAATCTTTATTTAAAATTATTTTAATGTGTTTTAAATGTGAATCTGAATTTTAAGAACAATGATTAAATTTTTTTAAGCATGCTTATAAAACAAAAGCCATGAAAACAGTTACAAAATAGAATATCAAATTCAGAGTTTTTAACAGAGCTGTATTCAAAATGGCCAATTTTTAAATGATATTGAAAACAAAAAAATAGACAAATTTAAAACTTTTACAAGAAAATGTAATACTGTCTATTGTATGTATCTGTCAGAATAGGTTGTAATAACAAACAACTAAAAATATTAATGGCTTAACACAAAAAATTTATGTCTCACTCCTGCTACATGTCCATTGAGAGTCCTATGTGTGGCTGTACTCAGGCTGATGGAAGGAGACATAGTGAGTCATACATACATCAGCTGCTAAATCTTCCACCCTGAAGTTACATGGGTTAGTTTTGCTCACATTTCATTGGACAAGCAAGTTACATGACCACACCTAACTTCAGAGGTGGGAATAAGTACATGAATACATGAATAGCCCTAACATCTACCATAGTTATGACCTCTGCTTGAAGCTCACCATGCTGTAGCTATTCGATACATAACTTTTATAGTATTAAATAGTTGTGACAAAGCTTTTGGAATGAATGGATACATGTTAAAGTCTGAAACAATTTTGAGTGTCAATTGTTCATTTTTAATTTCAAGTTTATTTTAATTGTAAATGCAGAGCCTGGATTAGCCCAAATGAAATTGTTGGCTCTTTGTCTTTATTTTGTTTAGACTTTTAGAGATTTGAATTATATTTATGATAGTAGCAAGACCTGAGAAACTAAGTGTTTGAGCTTTTACACGTAGTTAGAGTAATCCACGACAGTGTCCCCATATTGAGGTCTTGCAGAACCAAATAGATAAATAAATCAACATCTTTCATATCTTGATATAAAATCTGCTGATGGGAGGGAAGTTATAAAATCTGCTGATGGGCACTATTTACAATAGCAAATACTTGGAACCACCCCAAATGCCTATCAATGATAGACTGAATAAAGAAAATGTGGCACATATACACCATGGAATACTATGCAGCCATAAAAAAGAATGAGTTCATGTCCTTTGCAAGGACATGGATGAAGCTGGAAGCCGTCATTCTTAGCAAACTAACACAGGAACAAAAAACCAAACACCACATGTTCTCACTCATAAGTGGGAGTTGAACAATGAGAACACATGGACACAAGGAGGGGAACATCACACACTGGGGCCAGTTTGGCGGTAGGGGGCAAGGGGAGAGAGAGCATTAGGACAAATACCTAATACATGTGGTGCTTAAAACCTAGATGATGGGTTGATTAGGTGCAGCAAAGCACCGTGGCACATGTATACCTATGTAACAAACCTGCATGTTCTGCACATGTATCCCAGAACTTAAAGTAAAATTAAAAAAAAAAAAAAATCTGCTGATAGGAGAGAAGTTATGTCTACAGAGTCTACCACAGAGGTTGATGAAGGTGCTGGAGACAATTGTTATATTTAAATTTTAGGAATTAAAGGAGCAAGGTGGAAGAGAGTAAAAGTACAATTTACAATTATTAATGATTCTTAAAGATGAAAAAGTCTTCTACCAAAGACAAACTAGCCACTCAGGACCTCAACTTTCTCATTGCTGCAATAAGGGAGTGCATAAACTACATAGATATACTGGCTACCCAAGATTACTTCCTAAAATCTGTGAGTCAATAATTTTAGAAATTCTCATTATAATGCATTTTTAATTATTTAAATGTAACACAAATGGTTTTCTAAATTATACTAACTCTGAGAAATGGTAATTATGAATAAAATGCAAAAATAGCAACTTGTTAAAGCATATAAATTGTAGTCTAAACTAAAATGTAAAGTCAGTTTTCATAATCTGCCAACTATTCTTCATCCTGTTTCCATAAATCATTTTGCATACTGACATTGAGAAAATCCTGAATCCAAAGTAAGTCTGTCTGCAGTAGATGAGACCTTGCAGGTGGGAGCAACCAGGAATGGGTTATGTGAATCCAAGATTTGAAAAGAGGTCACTGTGACATTAAGTTTGACAGTGCATTGTAAGCCCTGCCTTGGGTGGGGCTTACAACAGTTTCCAAGTCAGTAGCAGAAAGGATCTTTTTGTTTTTGTTGTCAAGTAACTCAAAAGGTTTTCTGGTTTCCAGATATTATTAGGGGAAACTGACCCTTTGGTCTTTTGTTTAATCAAATGGCTTTACTGAGGGTGCCAGGTAAATGAGTCATCAGACTAAGCAGAGCAGAATAACAAGGACACCTCCTGTGTTCTGCTTTCTGCCTGTGATATTTTGCAGTTCAAGAATTTGATTTTTACCTGCAGGCATCTTCTCCAAATGTACTTTGGCTTAAAATACCTAATACCAAAATGAGTGATTTAAGGCCTCAACAACAACACCATCTGGGCCTTACCTGAGTATTTTTTGATGTTTCAGTGCACACACACATACACACATTATACATATATGTTTATGTATGCATGTGTATATTTATATGTATGTGTATACTTTTTAAAATGTACACTTTTGGCCAGGAGCGGTGGCTCACGCTTGTAATCCCAGCACTTTGGGAGGCCGAGGCGGGCGGATCACAAGGTCAGGAGATCAAGACCATCCTGGCTAACATGGTGAAACCCCGTCTCTACTAAAAATACAAAAAAATTAGCCGGGCGCGGTGGCGGGCGCCTGTAGTCCCAGCTACTCAGAAGGCTGAGGCAGGAGAATGGCATGATCCCGGGAGGCGGAGCTTGCAGTGAGCCGAGATAGTGCCACTGCACTCCAGCCAGGGGGACAGAGCAAGACTCCGTCTCAAAAAAAAATAAATAAATAAATAAAATGTACACTTTTTTAAATAATGGCTAAGTTTTTACAGTTTTGATGGTCCACCCCTAAGTCATAATAGGATATTTTAATAAGTCTCCTCATTTAAAAAACTTATCTACAAAGGACTCAGAACTTACTGTATTAGTTTTATATTACAGTGTAACAATTATCACATTTAACAACTGAAAACAACACCCATTTATTAATTCACAGTTCTGTAGGTCACAAGTCTGGCACGATTGGCTGGGTTTTCTTTCTAGAGCATCACATGGCTGAAATGAAGATGTTGCCTGGGCTGAGTTCTTGTCTGGAGGTTCTAGGGGAGAAAATCAGCTTTCAAGGCCCTTTAGGTGGTGGACAGAACCCAATTCCTTACAGTTGCAGGCCTGAAGTCCCTCTTTTCTTGCTGTCAGCCAGGCATCACTCTCAGCAGCTAAAGGCTGCTCTCACATCTTTTCCATGTGGCCCCTTCCCTCTTCAGGCAGACAGAGGTACATTGAATTTTCTTGTGTTTCACATCTCTCTGGTTTCCTCTTCTGGAACCAGCCAGAGAAAGCACTCTGCTTTGAAAGGGCTGGTGTGGTTCAGTTAGGCCCATTCAGATAATCACCCTATCTTTAGGTTGACTGATTAGTAACCTTAATTACATCTGCAAAATCCCTTTTACATGTAGAGTAACATAATCATGGGTATCATCTTAGAGTTCTCCCTACCACATTTTCTTTATATAGACCTTCACCATTATATAGATTCAGTTTTTTGTTTTTTGGTTTTTTTTTTGAGACAGTCTCGCTCTGTCGCCCAGGCTGGAGTGCAGTGGCCGCATCTCAGCTCACTGCAAGCTCCACCTCCCGGGTCTACGCCATTCTCCTGCCTCAGCCTCCCGAGTAGCTGGGACTACAGGCGCCCACCACCTCACCCGGCTAGTTTTTTGTATTTTTTAGTAGAGACGGGGTTTCACCGTATTAGCCAGGCTGGTCTCGATCTCCTGACCTTGTGATCCGCCCGTCTCGGCCTCCCAAAGTGCTGGGATTACAGGCTTGAGCCACCGCGCCCGGCTAGATTCAGTTTTTAAGTTAAATAACATGACAAATCATTTGGAACATTAAATGTGAATCATGGTAATGAATGACATTCAAGTTAAATTAGTTTTACTGTGAATGTAGCTAAAGATTTTGTGGTGCTGAAAAATTAATTTTAAAATAAGCCTATAAATGTATTTGATAATGGAACATTGAAAAAGACATGTATTAATGGGCTACTATAAATGTTCAGTATATTTTTGGATTTATTTGATTATGTCAGATGATAGTGACTAGCGTATCTCCTCAATGTATGGTGTTAGTCATGGTCTCGGTTATGCATTAATACACAAACTCATAGACATTAGAACTCAAAGATATCAGAAATCATCTGCCCTCCTCCCGCTCCCTTTTTCATAAGTGAGGAGCCAGAGACTCAGAGAGGGGATGTGACTCAGAGAGGATAATAGATAGAGCTCACAAGTTAGTGGTAGAGTCAGGCCTAGAATACTTAGTTTCAAATTCCCTCTCTGGTAATAATAACAGTACAATTAACTGAAGCTTTTCTATGCATCAGGCACTATCCTAAGTGCTTTAAATGTATTGTTTTCCTTGATACTCACAAAAATTCCTACCTCATTCCTAATGAGATAGGCTTATTATTGTTGTCATTTCAGTTTGAGGAAACTGAGTCACAGAGCGGGTATGTAACTTGCTTAAGTGTCACCCACCTTGTAAATGGTAGAGTGTAGACTAAAAGAGAAGCAGTTTGATGATCCCAGGATCTGACTCCTTCACTGTGCTCTGCTTTTCCCACCCCACTAAGCTGCTTCTAATAGGGCCTTCCATATGCAATTACAGCATTAGCACAGGATAATCTCCATAGACAGCTGCACAAGCTCCCCATTTAGTTATATTCTGACAATGAAGTACTGAATAGCAGAAAATTTGGAGTCTGGGAACTGTCTACAAATGCTGGTTCTGTCACTTACTATGTTGCTTCAGGGAATTATGTAAACTACTGGGGCCCTTAGATGCTATATCTGTAAAATTGGGATTTTTAGCATCGTTATGAAGGGGATACATGTAAGAAGCAATCTGTAAACAAAAGAATTACATGCTGATCATATTATTCTTTGACAAATGGTGCTGGTTCTCATAACCCTATAATGGCAGATTTTCAAGTCGCTTTCGCTATAATAGAGTCAGACCTTAAATTAAAAACTGTAGATCTTTGACATTGCAGAGGCTGTGTTCTGAGATATTTCAGAATCTCATTTCCTTTCTAAGTCATATGTTTCTTGTACATATCCTCATTCCACATGCTCAAATTTCACTGAAGTTTTATGTCTCACTTGATGGCAATTTTTTCACAAGGGCACTGTTCACAGGAAATGAACATTAAAGCTACATGGAGAGACACACTTGTACAAAATTGTATTACTTCTTGCTTGGGGTGTTTGTTTGTTTTTGAGACAGAGTCTTGCTCTGTCACCCAGGCTGGAGTGCAATGGTACAATTTCAGCTCACTGCAAACTCTGCCTCCTGAGTTCAAGTGATTCTCCAGTCTCAGCCTCCCAAGTAGCTGGGATTACAGGTATGGGCCACCACACCCAGCTAATTTTTGTATTTTTAGTAGAGACAGAGTTTCACCATGTTGGTCAGGCTGGTCTCAAGTGATCCACCTGCCTCAGCCTCCCAAAGTGCTGGGATTACAGGTGTGAACCATCATGCCCAGCTTACTGCTCAAATGAAATCATAAATATTAACTTCATAAATATCAGGATGTACTCTGCATTCTCATTCTTTCATTTCTCCTTAACATTCTCCCTCATTTTTTAAAACATATATGTGCAGTTTTGGGGTGGGGGTGGGGGCTTGGTGGTTGTTTTTGTTTTTTCCTACACCATTTGAAAGTAAATTGCAGAATATATAACATTTCAGGTCTAAATACTTTAGCATGTATCTCCTAATAAGAAAATTCTTTATAATACATGTCATTATTCACCTTAAAAAATAACAGTTTTCTAATATCTAATGTCAAATGCATATTCAAATTTACTTTTATACTGTTTTGCATATAGAATTTCTTGTTTTGCTTTCCCAAACAAGAAGTTCGAGTACACTCATAGCATTTGATGGTTAAATTTCTTTGATATATTTTAATCCAGAATAATTCCCTTACCTTATTTCTTTGTTTGTTTTCATTATATTAACTTCTTTTAAGAGACTAGGTCAACTCTCTTGAACAGTAGTCCATGTTCTGGATTTCTCTGATTGTTTTGTGTATGTGTGTCTATCATATATCTTGTTACTCTATCACCTGTTTTTGAAAATTTGAAGCTGGCTCCAAAGATCTGATTAAAAACAGGTTGCATGTTTTTGTCCAGAACAGCTTGACAAGTGATACTGTGTATCTTATATCCGGAGGTGCATATTATTGTCCCCTCTTAGTGCTACTAAGTTTGATCACTTGATTAAGATGGTGGCAGCTGGTCTCCCAGTGTTAAAGTACTTTTTTTTTCCTTTAACAATTAGAATAATTTATGGAACAAATATTTGGCTCATATGAGTATCCTTTCTACAACCTTTCATCTAATAGTGTTAGCCTCCCTTGATGAGCCTTGCTTATATCATTTATTCCAATGGAGGTTGCAAATTGGTAATTTTTAAATTTTATTCCTTTTACATTTACTAATATTATGCTGTAAAGAAGATCTTTCCCTCATTAGTAGGGGATGTTTTGTATCTTGTTACAGTTCATATCAGTACAACATGTTTACCATCAGTTATCTAAAATATCAGCCTTAGATTGTGGAACTGAGTTACAGATCAGTCATAATTTGTATTTCATATATACTCTTTAAAGCATTTTGGTGTACATTAATGTTGGAAGTAGAGAATGGATGAAATTTAAAGCAGTATTTCAAAATGGTAATTACTTGTAAGAGACTTGGTGAAAAGAGATTTCGACAAATCACTGGCAATATCAGCAAATATTTATAGACCTAAAAATAACTTACTGCCGGGTGCAGTGGCTCACGCCTGTAATCCCAACACTTTGGGAGACTGAGGCGGGCAGATCACAAGGTCAGGAGTTCAAGACCAGCCTGGCCAACGTAGTGAAACCCCGTCTGTACTAAAAATACAAAAAATTAGAAGGGCATGATGATGGGCATCTGTAATCCCAGCTACTTAGGAGGCTGAGGCAGGAGAATCACTTGAACCCGGGAGACAGAGGTTGCAGTGAGCAGAGATCACGCCACTGCATTTCAGCCTGGGCAACAGTGCAAGACTCTGTCTCAAAAAAAAAAAAAAACTTATTAATACCAGGCACTAAAAGAGCTAACTGTATGGTCATATCCCAAAAAGCTATCAATATTCACAGTGTGGATAAATATTTAAGCCTGACAAGAAGTAATCGAGTACAAATCATTTGTACTATCACCCTCTTGCTCAAGCTTTGGTAGCCTCTCAACTTCGCATCTCAACACTCATAGCTTTTGTAATTTGGGCTCAATTTTTTGTGGAACCCACTCCCCCATTACTTTACATGTGCTTTGGTCATTGCACCTCCCTTAAATGCACGTGGCTATCCTTATCTTTGCACCTTTGCCCATGCCGTTTCCCTTGCTTACGAAGCTCTCTTCTCACCTCTCGTTAAGTCCCAATCTACCTATTTTTCATGCCCAGCTCAAATCCCACACCCTCTATGACACACCTTCTTCCCTGACCTCTCCAGATAGTACTTCCTATCTGTGTCACATCTGTAGTACTTGACTCAGTTTCCTGTTTGCTCTTCTAATTGGTTTCTATTAGTAAATCACATCACCAAACTATTAAAGATCCTTGAGGACGTGACTGTCCTTGAACAAAAATTAAAAATCTCTTTTCACATTATTTTGGTGGGTTTTTGCATTCCCCTTGGAGTATCTTTCTGAAAGTTACCAAGAGATGTGAAACTGTTGGCAAACTAGGCTCTCTCCTTTGTGTAGATTCTTTTTCCTTCTAATATCTATCACCCTACAAAAACAGACTTTCCTGTAAAAGTTAAGACTGGAATTTGAGGATTACTCACCATCTGTTTCTTTGTAAATTGTGTGAAGGCCTGGTTCTTTTACTATGATTAAAAGAAAGGGGAAAATATGGTGGGCAGAAATTAATCTGGCATTTAAATATTACAATGAAAACAAAAGATAGGCATAAATTAACCTGCATTTAAGTATTACAATGAAAATAAAGCTTTTTTGTTTTCCTTATGTTGAATCTTTTTGTTACATTAACAATTTGAACACTGTTTTAAATGGAAATAAAACAATGGTGTTTTGTGCTTACAGATTTTTTAGAAAATCTTCATCCCACTCAACATGACATTGTTTAAAATTGTTTTAAATACCTTTTCTTTCTGTCTCCTTAAAAAGAGCACTTTGTATTTACACAGTTCTTTGCATCTGATGATCTGAGAGCCTTGGCTGATATTTCTTACCAGATAGTGATGACAAAGCTGTTACACTTTTTGTTTTTATCTCTGCAGAAGCAGGAGGTAAAAAACTAAGGAGCACTGTCCAAAGAAGTACAGAAACAGGCCTGGCCGTGGAGATGAGGAACTGGATGACTCGACAAGCAAGCCGAGAGTCTACAGACGGCAGCATGAACAGCTACAGCTCAGAAGGAAAGTGAGTGAGGCTGCATATGATGTGTGTCTCCTCCGCACCTCACCTGTCTCACTCTCTGTGCTTCCACAGAGACTTTCTAACTCTCATGCTCTTCAGAACCACTTGAATTTTCACTGGTTAATTTCCTGTGAAGAGAACTTTGCTCACCTGCCACTGAGCAATGTGACGTATCTGGCTTTTTATATCAAGTGAAATAGATTTAAGAATAAAGTGTTTTGCCTTAATGGCAAGTTGCTAAAATGTAACTCTTACAATGCAATGCAAATACAGTATTTTGCCCTAGCTTGAAATAATATATAAAAGCCCAAAAATAATAAGCATGCATGCCATACCATGTGAACAATGCTAGTTTTAAGAATCTCTATCCTGAGAATGATTGCTAAAAAATATGGAATGCTGGTGTATACTTAGTTCCATGTTGTAACACACAACTATAATTATTTAATTATATTAAATATAACAGCCAAAAAGAAATGCCACCAAAAAAGTTGGGGAGCCTTTTACATGGTTATCATGTAGCTTTCCTTTGAATTAACTGTCTCAGATATTTTTAAAGCATTTGTAGCTTGTGTAGTTCTGTCACCAACAAATTAATAGTACTTAGCAACTAAAGATCTGGAAGTGGGGCTGTAAAGGACATTAATAAAGGAAAATGGGGTTTACTGGCCTCACTGTCATCACCATGGAAGTATTAGATGTTTAGATAACCTGTGTGTGGCCGGTTTACAGATGTGAGGCCATAGGAGCTGTTGGCACAGCAGGAATGGTATGTCTCAGGATAATTTGTCTAGCATGATAACATAAATACAAGAGATATAAATGGTTTCTATACATTTGTAAGTAGGCTTATACGGGATACTTATAGAAACAGACTAAAACATTTGTATTAACTCAATATTTGAGAGTTGAGATCGGGGGGAGAAATAGATTCGCTATTCATTAAAGAAGTCTAAAAAGAGAGGGAAAATCAACTGAAAAGTAAATGTGCACTGAGCACTAATCATTGCAAAGAACTACGTTAGGTACTGTTAGGGACATAAAAATGTTTACACTATAGCCCTTGCTCCAGATGTTTATAGTCTTATTGGAAAAAGAGGATGAATACCCATAAATTCATTCAACAAATATTACCATATCCTCCAGTGGGCCAGTCACCGTGCTGTACATTGGAGATATAAGTCATAGTGGGGAGGGAGTAAATCTCCATGGCTAAGATCATGGGGTTTGCAGTCATATAGGCCTGGTTCTCTCAACTGAGTCTTTTCTTTTCTTTTGTTTCCTTTTCCCTTTCCTTTCCTTTCCTTCTGTAGAACTTACAATATTCCAGGCTTGGTTCTAGGTGCTAGAGATACAGCAGTGAACAAAGCAGACACCACTCCCCATAAAATAAAATACTCTCCTCACATTTACACTCTAATAGAGAAGACAAACAACAAGAAAAATTGTTAAAATGTACATAAAAGAAAAACTAGTAAAATATATAGTAGATTAGATAGCATACGTGCTAAGGAGAAAAATACAGCAAGGAAGAAAGATGATCAAGAGGTTGGAGGTAAGATGTGACACAGGATAGATGGGGAAAGGGGAAAGGAGATATTCGAATGAAGATCTGAAGGAATTTAGTGAGCAGAGGGATATCTGAAGGAAGAACATTCTAGGATGAAGATTGCTTCAGAAGCCCTGAGGCAGGAGCTGGCCTAGTGTCAGCAGTGAGGAGGGCAGCACTGGGGAGGAAGGGTGAGAGCAGTAACGGACGAGGAATTAGGGCATGTGGCAGGGGTGAGGACAGCTTATATAGACTTTATGTATTGTAAGGACTCTGCTCTTACTGAGTGGGGTGAGAAGATGTTGGATGGTTTTGAGCAGAGGAGTGACAGGATCTGACTTCTGTTTTTGGCAGATCAGTCTGAATGCTGAACGGGCAAGGGGCCAGGACAGCAAGGGCAGCAACAGGGAGAGCATTCACAAGGCTACTACAGGAATACGGAAGCTAGGGAATGGTGGCTTGGACCAGAGTGTAGCATTAGTGAGGTCAGATTCTGAATGTATTTTGACAGTAGAACAAGTAAGATTTATTGGTACATTTGATGTGGGTAATGAGAGAAAAGATAGTATATTTGTTTGCCAAGGCTGCCATAATAAAATACGCAGGCTGGGTGGCTTAAACAACAGGAATTTATTTTCTCACAGATCAGTAGGCTAGAAGTCCAAGATTAAGGTGTCCGCAGGTTTGAGTTCTCCTGAGGCTTTTCTCCTTGGCTTGCAGATGGCCACCTTCTTGTGATATCTTCTCACAGCTTTTTCTCTGTGCGTACCTACTCCTGGTGTCTCTTCCTCTTCTTACAAGGACATGGGTCATATTGGATTAGGGCTGCATGCTAATGGCCTCATTTAACCTTCTCTCTTTAAAGGCCTTATGGCCAAATACAAACATATTAAGGGTTAGGGCTTCAACATAAGAAATTTGGGGTGACATCATTCAGTCCATGACAGAGAGGAAGGAAGACAGATGGCTCCAAGGTTGAGCAGTTGGAAGAATGAAGAATGAAGTTACCATTTATCAAGATGGGAATCTTTTGACAGGACCAGAGTTTGGATTTTTTGTTTGTGTGTTTGCAGTGCGGGAACAAGAGCATGGGGAGAGTCCGTTTTAAACAATTTGACTTTCAGGTGCCTATTACGTATCCAAGCAGATGTGTAGACTAAGCAGTTGGAACATAGGTCTGTGGCCCAAGGGAGAGATCCAGGCTGGAGATGTCAATCTAGGCAATAGCAGCATAGATGGCATTTAAAACCATGAGACTGGATGAGATTATCAAGGGAATTCAGACATAGAAAAAAGATAAGAGGTCAAAGGATCGAGCTCCAGTGTTTAGTGGCAGAACTAGCACAGGAGGTTAAGGCTGAATGGCAGAAGGGAAAAAAGGGAAACCAGGAGACTAGAGTGTGCAGAAAGCAGTGGGAGACAGTGCTTCAAGGAGGAAGGGGCAAGGTCAGTTGTGTCAAATGATCAGAGAGTTTTAGTGGAGTGGCAACAATGAAAACATGATTAGACTTTCAAGAGAGAATGAGAGGAAAGAAATGGAAGACAGCACATAGAGACAATTATTTCAAGGAGAGAAATGGGGTAGTAACTGGAGAGGGAAATGGGGTCAGGAAAGGGATTTTTTTATATGGTGGAAGAAATAACAGCATATTTGTATGCAGATGGGAATGATCCAGAAACATTTCTTCATGTATGAAATAGGAGAAATAATAGAACGTATCATAGTGCAGCTAAGAAGATTAAATATGATAAAGCCTGTGATGGAGTAAGTGCTCAATATGTGCTGAGTGTGACTCGTAGAAATCACAGTCTGCCCTTGCGACCAAGGAAGAGAAAGGCTCACCAGCAGAAGCCTGCAGTGCAGTGTGACAGGTGCTTCTGGTGTCATACGTGGGCTGCTGAGAGTATGAAGGAAGAGCCCTGGGAGGTGGAGCAGGGTGTTTGGATCCAGTAAACATAAGTGGCAAAATAATAGGACTAGTTTTGCCACAATAACGAGGCTAGAATGAAACCAAGCTTCCTTGAAAATAAATAGGGATTGGGGATTTAATCTCATATGTTATTTTGCTTTCAGTCTGATTTTCCCTGGTGTTCGCTTGGCCTCTGATAGCCAATTCAGCGATTTCCTGGATGGCCTTGGCCCTGCTCAGCTGGTGGGACGCCAGACTCTGGCAACACCTGCAATGGGTAAGGATTTCTGCCACATGATTTCACTATTTTGTTTTAGATTATTGAAAATGAAATTCTCTAAATTTGATAGAATCTTCTCTCTCTCTCTCTCTCTTTCTCTCTCTCTCTCCCTCTTTTTTTTTTTTTTTTTTTTTTTTGACAGAGTTTCACTCTGTTGCCCAGGCTGAAGTGCAGTGGCATGATTATGGTTCACTGCAGCCTTGACCACCTTGGCTCAAGAAATCCTCCCACCTCATCTTCCCAAGTAGCTGGGACTACAGGCACACGCCACCATACCCAGCAAATATTTTGACTGTTTTTTTTGTAGAGACAGGACCTCACTGTGCTGACCAAGCTGGTCTCAAACTCCTGGCCTCAAGCAATCCTCCTGCCTCCACCTCCCAAAGTGCTGGGATTACAGGCATGAGCCACTGGGCTCAGCCCAATAGAATCTGTAACAATATTATCAACAGGAATCAAGACCTTAGATTTTAGCAATAAAAAATATTTAACCATTATTTCTCTTTTAATTTTAATGCTTTTTAAAGGAAGATATTATTGATAGAATTTTAAGTATATTTGAATTTAAGAAAATATATGGGAAATGATGAAATGATGTTAAACCAAGGTCTTTGACTCAAGTATTTTCCTTAGTGCATTTGTATATTAAAGCATATTTGTTTCTTCCTCCTTCCATTAGGTGACATTCAGGTAGGAATGATGGACAAAAAGGGACAGTTGGAGGTAGAAATCATCCGGGCCCGTGGCCTTGTTGTAAAACCAGGTTCCAAGACACTGCCAGGTAAAAACAAAAGAGAGTTTTCTATTATTGTCCATAATCCATATTGTTTCAACTTAGAGATCTTTTGATTGGTTTAGACCTTTGATTTAGTTAATCAAGGTTATTAATGGATAGTCCATTATGACTGGTTTGGGGCTGGAGTCATTTGTATGTTTATCCTGAATGAGTGTTCAATGAGGATGATCCGGTGGGGATAATGTAAGTTGTTAAATAAGTACATACATACTAGAAACCACTGCAAAATAAAAACCATCCCACTTAGAAAATTCATTTTGTCACACCATGTACACAAGGAGTTCTTTTTTCTTATTAGCTAGTCTTTTGTGTTATTCTTCAGTTTCTCTAGAGCTTCAAAATTCTCCTCAGGAATCCGTAAGGCTCTGGAATTAGAATAAAAATAGATACAGGCTCCAAAAGTAGCATAAGCTATGTATGCTGGATATTCTAATTATAAGACTTTTACTTCCTATAATCTGAGGAAAGAAAGGCACTATTATAACTTCTTATGCTACATATTTCATACTGAAATGTCATTATAATCTAAGGCGCTTGAAGCCATGGAAGGTGCCACAGTGCTCCAAATACATTGTGTAGAGATTGTTTGATAAGATGGATAAAACAATTCCTGAGGATTCTGAAACTTGATTTCTAGCCTCAGCATCTCTACTGATTGACTTGTAATTTTGACTCCTAACTTTTCTATTTCTAGCTTCAGCATCTCTACTGATTGACTTGTAACTTTGACTCAACTTTTCTATCCTTGCAGAAAGTTTTAATTATATAATCTATTGTATAACCTTGCACTGGTGATTAAGACAGTTGTGTTTATATATCTTAGAGCTAGTCAACTCATTCTGCTATAAAGAATATCATGATTTGTACATGCATAAAAAGTGGTTTTTAAGAAGTGTCTGTTGGATAAATTTTAAGCCATAGATTTTCTAATTAGTTGCCTCTTAGCTAATTTGATCAATATCACATGAAATTCCACTACTGTTATACCCACACCACCACCAATAAATAAGTACTTTTGAGTGATAATCACTATTTGTGGGGATGAGTGAATGAAACAATATAGCTTCAAGCATGTTAAATAGATTTAAGTATTGATAAATTAAAGACTGAGTAGGACATCTCTCAGGACTGGAAGCATTTCACTTTATTTAATGCAGTGTGTAAACCTGTATAACCAGTTGATGAAAATAATAATAATAAACTCAGGGGCTATGTTAACATCCCCTAAAACTCTCTGAAAGACACAGTTATCCACTGTTTATCTAGTGATTTTGACAGAATGCGGCTAGGCCAGTGGCATGATTGCTAGCTCTTTCAGCCAAAGATTAAACTGTGGTAAATGTCACTGAGAGTTGGCCATTTCATGTCCATAGTTTATCGCTTATTCTCCTCTATCTTTTCTTTCCCAAGCACCATATGTAAAGGTGTATCTGTTAGATAACGGAGTCTGCATAGCCAAGAAGAAAACAAAAGTGGCAAGAAAAACGCTGGAACCCCTTTACCAGCAGCTATTATCTTTCGAAGAGAGTCCACAAGGAAAAGTTTTACAGGTATCTACCTAATTGTTTATCCCTTACCTAAGAAAGTATTTTTCATGGAGTCAGACGTTATACCCCAAATCTTTTCTGTTGTATTCTTTTATGTTCCTCACAACTGAAATTCTTTGGAAACTTTTCAAAGCGGTGACCAGTGCTGTAAAGCAATATACGTTGTCATTTTCTTTAAAGTGATTTATAGACATGCAAATCTCCACCACACATAAATTCCACTCTCTCTGGATTTCTTACGACCTTAATGCTTCAGTATAATTTCCCCAATGTACCTTTAGATTCCACTAGTTAAAGACAACTATTTCATTATACAGATTTTAACTTGATATTTGATGTCAGAAAATTAAGTGAATGTACTTTAGTATTTTAATATATTTTACAACTTTTTCTATTTACACAGTTACACTGACATCACTCTACTTTTTATTTTGCCAACAGATCATCGTTTGGGGAGACTATGGCCGCATGGATCACAAATCTTTTATGGGAGTGGCCCAGATACTTTTAGATGAACTAGAGCTATCCAATATGGTGATCGGATGGTTCAAACTTTTCCCTCCTTCCTCCCTAGTAGATCCAACCTTGGCCCCTTTGACAAGAAGAGCTTCCCAATCATCTCTGGAAAGTTCAACTGGACCTTCTTACTCTCGTTCATAGCAGCTGTAAAACTGTTGTCACAGCAACCAGCGTTACAAAAACAAAAAAAAAAAAAACAAAAAAAAACAAATCACAGGTTGCAAACCCTGGTAACACTGCATGCTTAATGTTGTGTCTTCTGAGCCTGTTTCTAGGGATACAAAGCGATCCTGTGTTCTCAGAGGAAGTTGCACACATTGTGCCCTAAAGAAGGCCCTCAGGTGAAAGAGCAGAGCTGTGAAGAACTATCAGGTTTGGAATTAAATGACATTCGAGTTCTGGTCCAATCTGAAGCCATGGATTAATCTCAAAGAATCAGTCAGTTTCATGCAACAGAAGCCCTTTTCAATGGCACCTTTATATTTTTATCGTTCCTTTTTCTTCATTTATCTAACCCCAAAGCCCTGATATGCCACAGAAATGGAGCTATACAGCCATGAAGCCGTGTTACAGGTCAAGGAGTGAAATCCTAGGAAGCATCAAGTGAAAAGTAGGAGACCAAAGAAGTGGTCAGGAACAATCATCAGCCCTCCTCTGGCCGGGGATCAGAGCAGTCTGTCCAGCAGGAAGAGTGGCAGACTCTGTAGCTCCACAGGCACGTCCTTTACTAATGCCAAGATGTGTTGGACTCTGAAAAGCAAAATTCTGTGGCTACACTGTACTGAATGAAATTAAAGAAACTTTTTTTGCATGGACACAGATTAGCTGAATACTTAAATTATTTTCTTGGGGCTGCAACTTGCAAAAAATAAAAATAAAAATCAGCCATTTTCAACAGTTTATATTATTTTTAAAAATAAATTTCACTAGTGCATGGTTTTAAAAAGGAGAGAGAATGCAACAGGGTGATACAAAGATACACCATGTTTATTCTTTAATCATAGTCTGTGTTTTGGCAGACATTACAAATGGAAATACTTTCTAGAAGATATTTAAAATTCTCTTTATGTGACAAATAAGTATAATATATTCAATTTATCTCCATCTTAAACATACAAATCTTATGAAGTTCAATATGTGCAAATTTTTCACATCTTTCTCCTCTCACTTTTCCTCTTCTCCCTCTTTTAATCTTTTCTTTCTCCCTGCCAGAGTGAACCTTATACTAAAAAATTACAAGTTTTGATCTGATCCTCTCTTATACCCCATGTTTAATTCAGAGCTGTAGATGTCTCTGAATTTGCGAATTTCTCAAGGGAAAAATAATTTTAAGAGCTTTCTTTATTTCAAGCATGTTGAAAAGGATTTTGCAACATGACTTGGGAGTACATTAAAGTAAGTCAGCATGTATTTGAAAAAGAAGATATTTGAACTTTTGCAATTTATTGTACAGTGCATGGTTTTTTTTTTTCACCTTTAAAATTCAGTTTACAGGAAAATTCTAAAATCATGTTGCCATTGTGATGTCCAATAAATTTGTTTTTAGCACCAGCATTATTCATACAGGGATTAAAGTATTATTTGTAGAAGGTCTTAGGTTTTGTTTGTTTTTTAATCAGTTAAAGCAATTTCTTTAGTCAGTTTCCATTTACTATGTGAATAGAAACACTGCTAAAAATTGGGAGCCCTGAAACACAGGGCTGTTTATTCATTCATTTTTCTGTAGTAAAATTCAACTTTTCACAAATTATATTTCTAAAGAAATATAGCAAACATAAATCTGCAACAATTTTAAAGCTCCAATTTTTTGGTGACTCAAAGAAAGTCAGTATGCCTATTAATAGTTATTTGATGCCATCACCAAAAGTCTATGTGAAAATCTCCTAAAGTCAAAACCCCTGCCTTTGGTTTTACAGACAGTTATTACCATTGGGTGGTGCTGCAAGGTCAAATTTCTCCTAAGTTCCCCTATTTAGAGGAAAAGTCACTGGTTATTGTAATAAACCACCCATGGTTCTTTATGTACATTTTGATAACATTATTATAGCTTGATTTTAATTCTTTGCTTTAATTTTTGAAATCCACATCTCATTTGTTTAAATTAAGGCCATGCACAAATTTTTTTTTAGTTCAGTGCTGACCATTAAAAACTATCATGCTTGATACGGTGCAAAAGTTAAAATGAGTATCACTAAAAATGCCTTCTCTTTATGTGGTGCAATATGAAATACACCAAGACTGTGTCTTGACATTCTGATGGACCCAGGTAAAGTTGTTAAAAGAATGAATAAAACTTTATTAAAATAATTTAGACACCTGTGTACCAGCAACAATTGATTTAATAGACCTAGAGTGTCTATACTATCCCTTAGAATAAAGGTTTATGATTTTCCTGATACTAAGATGCAGTCACATAATCTTTTGTGCATATTCCTATACAAATTGTTTCTAATTTTAATAAGAAGGACATGACTGTATGGAATATTTGTACATACTTGTCATTATGCAGTATTTATTTAAAAGTTGGTGTTTTTTTTTTTTTTAATTTTCACATCTGCACCTCGACTTGTGGTTTAGTCATGTAACTAGCACTATGCCAGTGACCGTTGTTGCCCTGTACATAGTATGTTTGAAAAGTAAAGGGAATTCCAGTTGGAAAAAAAGGGCAGATGAGTCCTGTAATGAACACCAACTAATGTAAATCAAATTCATTCTGGTGATGGTATTTAACACTTTAAATAAAACATTTTCTTTACAGACATCTGCAGTGCTTTCTCTGACTTTTCTCCCCACATAGCCCTGAGCCTGCTACAGCTCGTTCCCTGAACTCATGTATCATTTAAAGAATGAAATCACCGTCTCCTACTTCTCAATAACATAAGTAGACTGCTGGTCTTAGCAATAGCCCTCAGTAGAGCACTTCTTCAAAATGCCAAAAGATTTCTGCTCACACTATTAAAAGTTGCTGTATTTTAAAAGGTTGTTATTTTGGATTGAGTTGCTTTCTGATTAAATGACTCAGCAACTCACAGATTTTATGAGTGAAATTTTTAAGTTAGTCATGGCCTTCACTGACAGCAGAGTCACAAATACTCAAGCACAGGCTCTGCTAGCCCCTGGGTGAAGATGGCGAAGGCATAGCTGGCTTTATGCATATGTGTTTCTGCTAAAGTTTCAGTTTTGCTTTGTGGGGGGTGGAGGGTGTGTTTTTGGGGTAGGGAGACATGTGGTAACCTGACATATAACAACCTGTCCAGAGACTGGCTTCTATGTGTGGATATGAATGGGTGACAGGATTTCTCCATATCCTTCTGGGGCAGTTCCTCAACTGGGAGAAGGAACGCCTGTGGAGTTCTCATGGGAGTCTGCTTCAGGTCTGAAATTTAAGAGCTAGTTTGAATTCACATTTATTTAGTAATCTAACTGAAATCTAAGTCTAGCTGTCTTTCCATTCTTGGAAACAACCATTTCCTCCATTTCCAAAGACTCAACTCCAGTCCATTTCCCCATACCTATCCCGTATTTTTTTTCCTTTATCCCATATATACCCTCACTCTAGTGAATTGCTTTTGTTCATACATTCCTGTTACAAAAATTCCCTTCCCTTTCTCATGTGCCCTCTCCTGAAAATCTCTTCTACTTTTCTCAGTAATCATACATATGAGTCCCTTCTTGCCACTCCCAGCTCACGAATGAGCTCTTTTGGCAGCTCCTGACAAAACCCTAACAACACGGCTGCCATTGACGCCAACACCTTCACTTTCCCAGGGACCCCAGATGCCGAGGCTCTATAGACAACAGTAAAGGATATGATATTCTTGTAGTGGATATGATAGAATTAGGCAACAGATCACCAAAGCTGTCTGCCGACTACTGATGTAACCCTTGTCATTCTGTGCATGTAAAAATCATGTGCTCAACGTGTTTGTCTCAACTCCCTCAGCTCGTGATGCCCTCAGTGTTCTGTGGGCATTTATGCACTGAAGAAACGGGAGTTTGTACAACCCACCTCTGGATTGTGAAATGTGTATTGAGAAATACTTTGCAAAAGAGAAATTTTTTAAGTGAACAAACAACAAATCCGTGCCACTCACATCTTCCATATGCCCTTACTCAGGTCACTTATTCTCCAGGGCATTCATTTCCTCACCTGGAAAATATGGAGTTTGAGGTAGATTCTCATCTATCATTAAATCAACACTTTAACTAAAATGTAAGCTCCTTCAGGGCAGAGACCATATCTTCAGTATCAAAAACTGTTTGACACATAGATGTTCAATAAATATCTGTCCAGTGAAGGTTTATTTAGTCCTAGCTTTTTTTTGAGGCACTATTTCAGGCATAGTAGTGAACAAAACAAACATTAGCCCTGTCCTCATGGGGCTTTTATTCTTCTAAAGAAGACACATTGGGTAAACAATTCCAAGTGTGATAACTCCTAAAGTGAAGCCCCCAGAATGCTACAGGAGTACAAAGCAAAGTGTTTCAACCCAGTTTAGACATTTAGGGAAAGCTTATATCTAAAAAAATGAACAGGAGTTAAACAGAAGGAGATGATGGCAATGGGAAGCAAGAGTGAGAAGAAGACTATGTCAGGCGGAGAGAACAACAGGCAAGAAAGTGGAGAAAAGGGAATCATTACCATTTGTATTATCTTATAGTGTCTAAAACAGTGATGAGCACATAGGATGTGAATGAGTTGAATGAATGCATCTATAGATTCCTGCATTTGGGCTATTTCTAAAGCATTGAGAGTTTTATTGGGAAGATAGTTTTGATTTAAACTTAATGTGAAATCTATTTCTACATGACATAATTGATAAGGTCTAATCTTTCATTATATTTGAAATGGTTCTCAGAATGCTACTTAGTCCTTAATCCCATTAAATGGTTAAGCCTTTGAACATAGGAATCAAAGCCAGCAATTCCATACCCAGCACAGCACCTAGCTCAATGCCGAGCACATTATAGGTGCCAGATATCCAGCATTAACAGTGAATGTCCCTCTCAAATATTCTCAGATAGATTATTGTCGGCCAAGCGCAGTGGCTCACACCTGTAATCTCAGCACTTTGGGAGGCCGAGCCGTGCAGATCACTTGAGGCCAGGAGTTTGAGACCAGCCTGGAAACATGAGAAACCCCATCTCTACCAAAAATGCAAAAATTAGCCAGGCACCTGTGGGAGGCTGAGGCACGAGAATCACTTGAACCCTGGAGGCTGAGGTTGCAGTGATCTGAGATCACGCTACTGCACTCCAGCCTGGGTGACAGAGCAAGACTGTGTCTCAAAAAAAAAAAAAAGATTGTTGTTATAAACATGGAAGATTCCTGAGTCCTGAAATTTATGTTCATAGTTTGTGTACGGTTACATCAAAAAGACTTTAAACCTGTCGTGTCCTTAATGCATTTTGAGTGCCAGCTTCCTGTAATCCTGCCTTGGGGCAAGGGATCCTATTGCTTAGTATCTTTTCTAGTCCATCCAGATTGTTCCTCTGAGACCTGCCATTCCCCTGGCCCCATATGATGGTGGTATAGAGGGTGCAGACTCTTAAACTGGGTCAATCTTTACCTTGCCTGTGAAGATTTGTTATTGTTTTGTTTTGTTTTGTTTTGCCTTGATACCAAAGAGGCAGTCCATCTGCAGTGACAAAAACTATCCCATTGTGGGGGAAAAGGCAGGAGCCTCCAGTGACAGTGTTTTCTGATATAGGATGAAAGTTGGTTTATGCTAAGAAAGTCAACAAAACCAAGTGGAGGCAAGACTTGGAGAGAGGGTCCTACAGATTCCACGGTCCTAGTTCCATTACGACAGTATCTGCAGCATCCCTGCCCTTCCAAGAAAGCTTACACAGTGTAGCTGTAATTAGTTGGGTTCCTGCTGCTTGAGGTCATGAGTCCTAATTAATATATTTGGCCAAAGATGATTCTAATGAAACTAGAATCTCGAAGGAGCCATTGGGTTCACCTAGGGCACCTCTTAGCATGAAGGGAAACCCTAAGGGGTGGCTATTAAGCCTCTGCTTGACAAATGGATGGAGAAATAAATGCTGCAATCCATTTCATTCCATAACATTTAGCCTAAATTGTATTCCTTAACACTTAGCCTAAGTCTCCTCCCAGTATTTTATACTTCCTGGGATAGCACTACCTTGCAGAAATGTACAGCAAATGGCTGATCGCTTTTCCATAGATAGTCCTTCAAATATTTTAGTGAGCTATGTTATTATCCCCAACTCTTAGAAAGCAGAATAGCATGTTGGCTTAAAATTCCTGTTCTAAATAAGAATGCCTGAGTTTAAACATTGTTTTCTCGTTTGCTGTATAATAACTATGCAATAGCTCTATAGCCTTGAATAAGCCACTTATCATGTCTGTTTTCTTATCTATTAAATGGGGAAGTAGAGAGAATAACAGTACCTGACTCACAAGGTTGTTGAGAGGATTAAACAATGTAACATAGACAAGGGACTAGCACAATACCAGACGTACAGCTAAGACATAAAGTATTAGCTATTGCTGTGGTGGTGGTGATTGTCATTATTACTATTAGTTTTACTACCATTAGTTTTCTTTTCTCTTCCAGGCACGTATAATGCCTTCAACCACTTGTCACTTACTAGAAACCTCATCATCTTATTTTTCCTCTAAACATACGCTCTCCATTGGCTTAAGCAAATGACTCCGGATGAGTACTGGCTCAAGAAGAGTACTATGGACTCTGCTTTGTAAACACAACCTGTGATTCTGTTGCTGTTTTCTGCAGCTACCTCACATAGCCTTTTCAGACTAGGCTGGTGGTCAAACAAATCTCTCCGATCCTCCATCTGAATTGCTTTCTTACCTGACCTTGTGGAATTTCATTTTTAGCCAAGCATAGATATAAAAGTTTTCTTGCTAAATTTTTTTCTTATTGGTTTTGTCCAATATTCCACCTTATCAAAATCATCACAACTGCCCTAAACCTGCATTCACTCTGAATTTTGCTGAAGGCTTAAGACTTATAAAACATGTCAGCTTTCACTGCCAGCTCTGTGTCACGTGCAGATCTGATAAGGACGTTTCCTCTATTTTGATTCACATCTTTGATAAAATGTTGACTAAAATAAGGCCAAGATCAAAGTTTTGTAACTCTTTTCTGGTAATATTAATTGATATCAATAGTATTGTCATCTAACACAAAATGTGTTACATTTTGTAACACACCTACAAAATGACTTTAATACACAAGATCCAAATCAACAGTGTCCAACCTTTTTGGCACCAGGAACTGGTTTTGGAAGACAATTTTTCCACAGACTGGAGTGGTTGGGGGATGGTTCCATGATGATTCAAGCACATTATGTTTATTGAGAATTTTATTTCTATTATTATTACATTGTAATATACAATGAAATAACTATACAACTCACCATAATGTAGAATCAGTAGGAGCCCTAAGCTTGTTTTCCTGCAACTGGATGGTCTCATCAGGGGTGATGACAGTGACAGATCATCAGGCATTAGATTCTCATAAGGAGTATGCAACCTAGATCCCTCACATGTGCAGTTCACAGTAGGCTTTGCACTCCTATGAGAATCTTGATGCCACTGCTGCTCTGACAGGAGGCGAGGCTCAGGCAGCAGTAAGAGTGATGGGGAGCAGCCATAAATACAGATGAATCTTCCCTCACTAGTCCACTCCTCACCTCCCACTGTGCAGCCCAGCTCCTCACAGGCTATGGGCCTGTACTGGTCCATGCCCCGGAGGTTCAGGACCCTGATCTAAA
Organism: Macaca mulatta; assembly: GCF_049350105.2. Taxonomy (NCBI): domain Eukaryota; kingdom Metazoa; phylum Chordata; class Mammalia; order Primates; family Cercopithecidae; genus Macaca; species Macaca mulatta. The sequence continues at coordinate 114,608,372 of NC_133413.1, forward strand.
TCAATCTTTATGACTACTTTATGAGTGAGTAGTAACATCAACTTTATTGTGCAGATAAGGAAACTATAGTTCATATAGTTTAAATAATGTGACCAAAGTCCCCCATCTGAGAAGGGCCATATCCAGATGAAATGTGGGTCTTCTGACAATAAATTGAGTGGGTCAATCAATTGTAGGCCACTTCACTTGACCATAATCCACCACACAGTTCCCCACTTTATCCACAGAGAATTCATTATGGCCTTCTAAATGATTTGCAGAAATACTGATATGTTTTCCTCATAGAGTAATCTAGGTGCCAACAGAAAGCATGTCAGGCAGGGCAGGGTGGGGAGCGAGAAGGAGGTTGCTGGTTATATGCCAACTTTTCTGAGTTACTATTGGGACTTGACGAGAACATGTATGTGGACTTGGCATAAAATGGGCACCCATGAATGGCCGCTCTTTTTCTTATCATGAGCCTCAACTCCTGTTTTGTTTCCAGTTAAAGACTATTCTAGTTGCACACAAGAGAAGCAAGAGAGAACTGAAATGCTTCAGCATTTTTCCCTTCATTATCTTTGAGTAGTAGAAGGGATCTGCCCCTTCCTTAACAACTCCTTGGACCCAAAGGAAATAAAAGGAACGTTTTTATCACCTTCAGCATTTTTTCAGCCATTCTGGATTCTAACCCTCTGCTTCTGGCCACTCTTCCTTCAGGTGCACTCCCTGGTTCTATTTGCCCTCATTATGGGTCCAGCCTCCTCCTTTTATATTTATTTGTTAAAATCTGAGTTAAGCAGTGGTGCCTGTCTGTAATTAGACTGGCTTTGGCTTTGGTTTTGTTTATATATTTGTTTTATATAGGCAAATATTTATACATACCTACTTTTTCCCTTTCTTTCTCACTGGAATTTTAGAATAATAAGTTTATTTTTTTCTAGATTTTTCTATGCATCTTTGGCTAGTACCACTCCTGCCAAGGAATCATCCTTACATCCTCTGAATTTTTTCACACATCAATTAAAAATTCCAGGACATGTGTCTGATAACGACCAGCATCCATTTTCCTCATTGTCATGACTATAAAATGAAATAGTGACCTATTCCCAAGTGTTTCAGTGACAAATTTCTACATCACGAACGATTATTTTGTTTTTATTTCTTTAAGAATTATATTCTATTGGCTTGTTCCTGGACTGACACTTACTAGCTGTTCAGCCCTGACAAAGTCATTTATATTCTTTTAGCCTCACTACCCCCATCAGCAAAATGGAAATCATAAAACTACCCAGTTCACTGGGCTGGTAAGGGGATTAAATGAGATTCTGTATATAGAATACATAGTACCATAAGTGCTGTAAAATTAGTGTTCACAAATGCCAATTATTAGCATAGGCAATTGATTAGAATGTCTTGAAAACCATTTCATTCTTTGCTGCACTGTCTCATCTAAGGCACAAGTCTTCTAAGGGAAGCAGAGTCCCCTCTGAACACTGGGAACCAAGCTGGGGTATCCCCTGCTGGATTTGGAGATGACTCTGCTGAACCCCCTCATAGCAGACCTTCCCTGGAGAGGAAGGAACCCCCCACAGGCTCAGCAGTCCACTGCCCACCACTACTTAAAAGAGAGACCCCAGTGAGGAATCCCACACTGCAAGGAAGCTCCAGGCCTTCTCAGAAAGGAGCAGCTGGGCAGACAAGTCCAGCAGTCATCCAAAGGATAGGGCTTTAAAAATGCCCCAGCAGAGTTTCACACCCTTGGGCTGGCTCTCAGGGTCCTGGAGAGTCAGGGAGTTTGGGATGGCAGAGGACGCCTCAGCCCCTGGAAGATCACACTACATAGGAAAATGGTGACCTCAGAATCCTCCTGGGTGGGTCCTCACATTCCTTATCACACAGCTTCTCTAGTTATTTCCTAAGCAAGAAATAGGTCAGGCTCTTCTCTAGTGCTTGCCGCCAAAGGCTGGGCTCCCTGTGTCATAGGTCTGGCTGGTGGGCTGCTGGCGACAGCAGGCTTCTTGGGTGGACTCACAGTCACCAAGGACTGCAGGGCCCCTGTGGACTACAATGGAACTGTGGCAATATGTTGGGGTTACCGAGAACCTGATCCTGTGACAACTCGGTCCCTGTCTGGGTAGTGATGAAGGACAGGGACCTGTGTCGGATGAACAGTCATGAGCTTCCTTGGCAAACCTTATTCTCTTACTGGAGAAATATTGAAGCTGTGGGGAAAGAGACGCGTTGTCTGGGATATTCTTGATTTGCTATAAAACCTCATGTGCTAACATCCATGGAGCTTATACAAGTTGTTTGTGACATGGTAAAAAACTAACAAAAAAATCCTAAAACTTTGGTGGTGGGGGGAGGGGCCTCCCGAGCGTCCTGAGATGCGATGAGCGCTGCGCACTTAAAGTTGAAAACTCAGTCAACTTGTCGGTAAAAGCCTGGTTAGGGGAAAATCCCAAACTCACGAAACCAGAAACCTAGATCTGCAGGGCTTGCTCAGAGAGGAGGAGTGATGGGGTTCCACAAACAGGGTTACAGTCTTCAGATCCACTAGGAGACAGGCTCTTAAAAATATCCAGGAATCATTGTCCTTCTAAAAGGACTGGTCTTCTTTCAATAGCCACCTCTAGATACTCATAAACTCATCTTTTCTGTCTTACATCTTTTCTTTTGTCACGACGAATCCCATTTTGGTCCTCAGGTATAAACATTGTGGGCTCTTCATTCAACACTGAACCTCAAACCCTGTCCCTCTTTTTCATGGAAGAAAAAAGGAAATGAGGGCAGGAAAAGGGAGAGGAAAGAAGAGTGTAGAAAAAGAAGGAACCAGGGAAGAAAATGTCTCAAAACTACCTACCCCTTAACTGGAATTTGGTCTGTTTTTCCCCATCTAGAATTGTAATCCTTGTTTTCTCAGATCTAGCTCAGAGTGAGGCAGGAGAGTAGGTGAATGCGAGTGAGAACCAGAAGCAAAATGGAAACAGAAACAAACATATGGAGGCTTCATTTAATTACATAGTTACTTACAGGGTCTTCCCGATGAGCTGAGTGTGCCTTGAAAGGGTCAAGGAGAGGGGTCATGGCTTTAAGAGGACACTTAAATCCTAGGGCCGAATAAACCTGGGGATGGACAAACCACACTCACAGAGCGTGGGACCACAGCAACGTTGCAATGGAAAGGTCTTCCTTTGGAACACGATGTGTGGCAATGGAAATACCTTGGGGTTACTGCTATCATCCACTGCAGAATCGTGTGTCCATTATTTTTCCTTTCTCTTCTTTTACTAAAGAAGTATCAGAGTACGGGTCTGCCCAGTCAGTGATATTTTTCTCATCTGTTGGGCAGAGTGGTTTATCGGCTGGATTTCAAACACACTATTTTCTACCTAGGAAATAGGATCATGGGGCATAAAATACAGGGTAGGCTCCAAGGAACATACCGGTAGGCACTAGCAAGCAGTCGCCCTGGAAAGAGCCTGTGTAATGTGAGAACTTTTCAATCCTTGGTTTCTAGGTGGTGAAACTCTTTACCAATTGCCACTTGCTCCTGACTCTAGTACGCAGTTGGTCTTCTTGATAATGACGATTCTGAATAACACAGTACATGACAGGCTATTCCCTGAACTGTATTTTTAAAACATATTCTGTTCAAGCACTAACAATGACATGGTGGATATCATTCCAGACCTCAAATAGCCTACCTGAATATGACCAAATTGTATGCCTCTATACCTAAAATACGATGTGTCAGTTGCTAGATAAGATCTGCTAGGCAGGATCTTAGAAGCATTGGTTAATTTTCTTTAGGAAGGCTGCCCAGAAGAGGTGAGTTTTTCTGTCTACTGTTTGCTCATCTGTAAATTGAGGTGCACAATGCCCACTACAAAGGCCTTTGAGAATTTAAATGACAAAAGAAATGACAGCCCAGCATATAATAAGGACTCAGCCAAAGTTGTTTCTTTGTATCAATCAGGCATTGCATTCAGCCATGGATAACAGAGTCCTCAGTAAAAGTAACCTAAAATTATAGAAGCTTATTTTTAATTCAGGGTTACTTCCCAGTTACAAGATGGTAGCTGCAGCTCCTGCTATCTACATTCTAGGAAAAAAGAGAGAGGGGACGAGGGAAGAGTAAAGGGACCAGCCAACTGGGCAGCTACCTTTAAAGATTTCCTGGACCTGGAAGTCCTGCCCAAGACTTCCAGTCTAAGGAGGAAAATATTAATGGTTTAATATTTAACCATTAAATATGATGCTCTTTTGTCATATTGAGGAAGTTGCCTCTTATTTTAAATTTGTTGAGACTTTTTTTTTATTTTTTATCATGAATGGGTGTTAAATGTTGTCAAATGCTTTTTCTGCTTCTATTAAGATGATTATATGGTGGTTTTTTTTCTCTTGTACTCTGTTAATATAATGAATTACATTGATTGATTTTCCATTGTTAAGACATTTGAAAATTTGGCAAGAAAGCTGACTTGATCATGATGTATTAGCTCTTTCTATAGCGCTGGATTCAGTTTGATATTTTCTTAAGGATTTCTGCACCTACATTTATGACAGATACTTGTTTTCAATTTTCTTTCCTCTAATGTGTTGGTCTCATGAAAAAGCTAGTGGAGAAGTGTTTCCCTGCTCTATTTACTGAACCAACTTGTTTAATATTGATGTTATTTCGTTCTTAAATATTTGATAAAAGTCAACAGTAAAAACATGTAGACTTGAAGTTTGTTTTCTTTGTGGAAACATTTTGACTATAAATTAAATTTGTTCAGTAAATAAAAAGTTAATAGAATATCTGTCAGTTTGGGCTATATTTTTCAAGGAATTTGTCAATTTTATATGTTTCCAAATTTTTCATTATAAAGGTATGTGTAATGTTATTATCCTTTTAATGTCTGTAGAATCTGAAATGATGACCTCTCTTTCAGTTTTGATATTGGTAATTTTCTCTCTTTCTTGAGCAGTCTTACTATGAGTTTATCAATTTTTAAAATCTTTTCAACATACCTATTTGGGGATTTGTCATATTTCTCTATTTTTTCCATTTCATTGATTTCTGTTATTATTTCCTACCTCTAATTACTTTGGGTTTAATTTGTTCTTTTCCTAGTTTCTTAAGATGGAAGCTTAGATCATTGTTTTAAAATCATTCTTCCTTTCCCATATACTCTTTATAGTTATACATTTCCTTCCAAACAATGCTTTAATTGCTTCTACCAAACATTGTTATTTTCATCACCATCCAGATAAAATGTTTTGTCATGCCTGTGATTGCTATTTGAATCCATGGGGTATGTAGAAATGTACTAATTCCAAATATTTGGACATTTTCTAGCTATCTTATTGTTATTGATTTCTAAGTAATTCTGTTTTGGCCAGAAAACAAATTCTTTAAGATTTTGATCTTTTGACCATTGAAGCTTATTTTACTTTTGAGCATAGTGTTTATTTTGGCTGACATTACAAGTGTACTTGAAAAGAATGTACATTTTGCAGTTGTTGGGTGTAGTGTTATTTTTCTATGAATATTAATTAGGTCAAGTTGATTAATATTGTTGTTAAAATCTTCTATATCCTGATTGTCTAATTCTGTCAGTTAGTGAGACAGAAGTATTAAAATCTGTAACTATGTTTGTGGGTGTGTCTATTTCTTCCTTTAGCTCTGTCAGTTTTTTTCTTCATGTATCCTGAACCTCTGTTATTAACTGCATAAGATATATGATTGCTATATCTTCCTGTTGAATTAAATTGTTTATCATTATATGCAGTATCCTTTTATTACTGGTAATACTCCTCGTCTGGAAGTTTATTTTCTGTTGATATACCTATACCTCCTTCTTATGCTTACTGTTTCCATCCTTTTACTCTTCACCTGTTTGTGCCAGTTTATTTAAATTGTTTCTCTGTCTCCTTTGGGATTATATGGCTGCCTTTTGCTTTTTAATCTAGTCTGATGGTTTCTGCCTCTTAATTGGAAAGTTTAACTCATGTACATTTAATATAATTAATAATATGGTTAGGTGTAAGCTACCCTCTTGTTATTTATTTCCAAGTCATCCTATCTAGTTTGGTTTATCTGTTTCTTCTTTTCCTGTCTTTTGAATTAATATGTTTTTATATTCCATTTTCATTCCTCTCTTTGCTTTGTGTTAATATTTTATGGTTGCTTAGAGTAGAAGATGGATCCTTAACTTATTACTGTCAATGTACAGTTAATATTTTACTAGTTCACATCAAATGTAAGACCCTTACAACAGCAAAATTCTATTTACTCTGCCTAACCTTTTTGCTATTGTTGTCCTTTAGTTTGTCTACATAAGTAATAAAATTCTATAATGCAATGTATTATTTTTGTTTTAAATAATTTGTTATATTTCAAAAAATTCAGAGAAGGAAAAAACATTTCTTTGTATTTCTAATAACATTTACTTTTTCTGGTTCTCTCATTCTTTCCTGTAGATCCAAGTTTCCATATGGTGTCATTTCCTTTCAGTCTGAAAACTTTTCTTAAGCATTTCTTATAATATAGATCTGCTGGCAATAAATTCTATAGGCTTGTTGTTCTGAAAATATCTTTATTTCATCCTTTGAAGTAGAATTTTAATGGATAAAGAATTTTGCGTTGAGTGTTTTTACCCCATATGATACTATTTAGTTAATGATGGGTTCTTTTGGTCCTGTCAGATTTGTTTCATTCTTTGAACTTAGAGCATGGCCCTCATACCTAAGGCCTAGTCTTTCTGGAGACAAAACTGCATGTCTGAAGTACTCACTGAGCTGTCTCCACTCTGGCTTGTCTGGAATACAAACATCTCGCAGCTCCACCTTTCAGTTTGCATCCTCAAAATGCTGGCCTGTGGAGTTTAGCCCTTTCATGTACCATCCAGCTCTTGCCAAGGAATTAAAGGGAATTCTTGTGTTAACTTCTGAGATCACTACTCTCAACAGCTCCCTTTTCTCAGGTATCTGGCCCACAAATTCCAGCTGCTTCCGTAGTCCAGAATGCTATCTTCTGACTTCTTAGCTCAGCAGAATCACAACTTTACTAGGCTTGTGCCTCCCTATGTTGTACCAGGTAAGTGTTCCCAGACAAAAAGCCAGAATGCCCATGGGCTCATCTCTTGAATTTCCTTTTATCAAGATCACAGTCCTGCTCTATGTGTGGTTTTATGCCCCAAAACAATTGCTTCATATATATTATTTGGTTGTATAGTTGTTTTTAGCAGAAAGGTAAGTCCAGTACTTTTATGGTTAGAAGCAGAAATACACAGCCGGAAAGTTTACATATTTATTTATTTTTATTGATAACGTTACTAACAGGAGCATAATAACAACAACTCTTGACTGTTTTATAAAGTCTAATTTTTTTATTTTAATTTTTAAATTTTAGAACATATAAAGAATTATACTTCCAGGTTAAATCTTTGTCTGACTATTCCTAGTATCCCCAGAGGCAACGACTATTGTGTTTTTACATTTATCGCTTCTATGTGTGAGTATACTTTTCCTATTCATGAATTTATCCTTAAACAGGAAAATGGATAAGTAACTGAAATGCTTAAGTCTTGTATTAGAGAGATGCTTTGGAGACAGAAGTTGTGTTAGAAAAGGAGGCTGGGCGCAGCGGCTCATGCCTGTAATCCCAACACTTTGGGAGGCCAAGGCAGGTAGATCACCTGAGGTCAGGAGTTCGAGACCAGCCCAGCCAACATGGTGAAACCCCGTCTCTACCAAAAATACAAAAAAGAAAACAAAAATTAGCTGGACATGGTGGTGGGTGCCTGTAATCCCAGCGTCTTGGGAGACTGAGGCAGGAGAATCACTTGAACCCAGGAGGCAGAGGTTGCAATGAGCAGAGAGCACCCCATTGCACTCCAGCCTGTGCAACAAGAGCGAAACTCTATCTCAAAAAAAAAAAAAGAAGAAGAAGAAAAGAAAAAGAAAAAGAGATTCTAGAGACAGGAACGTTAATTAGAAGATTATTGAAATTATGCACAATGAATGTTGGTGAGGAAGAAGTAAGGGCAAAAATAATAGATAAGGAGGCTGAAAGGCCATTTACAAGGAAGCGATAACATTAAATTTGATTTAAAGCTTGAATTTTAAGTATGTTTATTGGTGTTATTTAAATAATTCAAAATTATGTCCTGTTAAACATTTAATGTGTGTCTCTTATGTGCCATGTACTGAAATTTATGGATGTGATGTTAACCAAAAATAAAATCATAATTTCTGCCTATACAAATCTTTCTGCTGTGCTCATGGTCTCTTCTGAAGGGTCAAATGTACGTAGTCATTTTTTCAGCCCAATATTTAGCAGGTATGCATTGGTAGAGCCATGCCAGGTTTATATAGTCAGAGCCCATTCTAATTGATTGACATCTTGTTCTAAAATGTTGGTTCTTCATTCTGATTGGCTGATACTTCTTATGTATCAATTGTTAAATATTTGACTATCAACATGAATGACAAATAGCATGACACTTCAAAGATAAGTTCAACCTATCATAGCCTTTCTTTCATTGAAATAATTAACCCTACAACCCCAAATGATGGAGGATCAGAAACGTGATTAAACAGAGGTAACTAGTTGATAGCAGGATGAAAAAAGCAGACATATGAAGTGCAATTGTATCAAAACCATGATGTATCACCAACACTCTGCCAAGATGTTTAGACCCATCTTGAATCTGGACTGTGTGAAGTCCAGCCCTATTTTAGTTCTTCTCTTCTTAAATATCCAAGAAATTCTCCTAATCACTTCATGTTAGTCCTCACAATAAACACCCGCCTTCCTTAAGCTAGCTTGCTTGAGTAAATCTCCATTTATTTAGCCAAGAGACAAGCTAAACTGTAACATCATCTATAATTCAGACAATTTGTCAAACCATGACATGAATACATTCATCAAATCTGAGCACTGTATGAGTACAGGAAGTGGCATAAACATTAAGAACAGATGTGCAGCTGGAAGTCCGGAGACATTTTCTGACCATACTGGGTAAAGGAATTTATTCTAGTTCTCTTAACTTTGGGACTTAAGAGATGATATCAAGCAATAGTTCTCAATCTTCAATGTGCATCAGAATCTCTGAGAAACCCTTGTTAAAATATGAGTGTCTGGGCTCCATTGCCAGAGATTCTGATTCAGTAGGTCTGAGGAAAGGCCCAAGAGTATGCATTTCCAACAAGTGCCCAGTGGTACTAATGCTGCTGGTCTGGGGAACCCACTTTAAGAACCACTGGCATGGATAATTCTCAGAGTAAGTTCATTTTAATGTTCATCTGTTTATGGTTCCCGCCTTTACAGAGTCACCAGCTCCATGGTAACTTATTACTTCACAAAATTCTGCCATCCATATTCCCAAGGTTAGATGGTGTTATGGTTAATATTGACTGTCAACCTGATTGGATTAAGGGATGCAAAGTATTGTTCCTGGGTGTGTCTGTGAGGGTGTTGCCAAAGGAGATTAACATTTGAGTCAACGGGCTGGGAAAGGCAGACCCACCCTCAATCTGGGTGGGCACCTTCTAATCAGCTGCCATAGCGACTAGAATAAAGCAGGCAGAAGTTGGAAATAGCAGACTTGCTGAGTCTTCTGGCTTTCATCTTTCTCCCATGCTGGATGCTTCCTGTCCTGGAACATCGGACTCCCAGTTCTTCAGCGATGGGACTCTTGGACTTACACCAGTGGTTTGCTAGGGGCTCTCAGGCCTTTGGCCACAAAATGAAGGCTGCACTGTCAGCTTCTCCATTTCTGAGGTTTTGGGACTCGTACTGATCCACCACTGGCTTCCTTGCTCCTCAACTTGCAGACGGCCTATCGTGGGGCTTCACCTTGTGACCGTGTGAGTCAATTCTCCTTAAAAAACTCCCTTTCATATATACATATATCCTATCGGTTCTGTCCCTCTAGAGAACCCTGACTAACACAGAGAGGTAGAGTTGGAAGATAATATCCAAGAGCAACGAGAAGGTCATAAATAAGCCATTACATTGATAATGATTTTCTTTCTCTGGAAGAAATGACAGCAGAGAGATTTGAGGGTTTCCAGAACTTGCAGTGCTGTCAATAAAGAGCCATCCGTATACAATTGAGGTCTGGCGGTATTTATCTAATATACTATACTGGAAAGGTTAATGATGGAGAATTACAGATGTTTCTAATATTTAGGTGTTTTATTATCACCAGCAGTAAATCTGTAAATCAAACAAAATGAAATTTCATAACCCAAGGGTGGACCATTTTTATTAGTTGCAAAACTAAAAAACAACAACACTAATTATTACCTAACCTTGATATTGTCCTCTGTTTTGTCAAAATGTGAAATTCTCACATGAATTATCTTTGCTTAGCCACACAACTTTTCTGTGAATTGAGGTCATGTCCTGGTGCTGCTTCACTCAACTAACAGTTATGGAAAAACAATGGGGCTTCGCCACTGCATTCTGGGGGATGAGGGGGGAGCCAAAAATGTGCAGGATACGGTGACTTCATGTAAAAAACTCACTGTCCCGTAGGGGAGATGAGACTCCTGGAGAAATTATTACTGCAACAACAAGAAATAGAGCACAGCAGGTGCCTTAGGGGTACCAGGATAGTGGAGTCACTTTTGATTGGAGGGATCAGAGATGTTCCTATGAAGAAAGTGGCATCTCAGCAGAATTTTAAAAGTGAACTTGAATTTTGACATGAGTATGTGGGAAGAAAAGGATTTCAAAGACAGAAACTTAATTCTAAGAGCACTGAGGCAAATAAGCTCAGGGTATGTATTAGTCAGGGTTCTCCAGTGAAACAGAATCAATAGAGTATGTATTCATCTGTTCTTAAGCTGCTAATAAAGACATACCTGAGACTGGGTAATGTATAAAGGAAAGAGGTTTAATGGACTCACAGTTCCACATCACTGGGGAGACCTCACAATCATGGCGGAAGACAAAGGAAGAGCATAGAAATATCTTAGATGGCAGCAGGCAAAGAGAGAATGAAAGTCAAGTGAAAGGGGAAGCCCCTTATAAAACCATCAGATCTCATGATTTATTCACTACCACAGAAACAGTATGGGGGAAACTGCTCCCACGATTCAATGATCTCCCAGCGGGTCCCTCCCACAACGTGTGGGAATTATGGGAGCTACAATTCAACATGAGATTTGGGTGGGGACACAGCCAAACCATATCAGAGTATATACTCATTCTATATATAGAGAATGATTTTTTTTTATAAGGAATTGACTCATGTGACTATGAAAGTAGAGAAGTCCCACACTCTGCTGTGTGCAAGCTGGAGACCCAGGAATGTTGGTAAAGGAAATTCCAGTCCAAGCCTGCAGGCCTGAGAACCGGGGGAGCTGTTGGTGTAATTCTCAGGCTAACAGCAAGAGAAGACCAATGACCTACCTTAAGTAGGAAGAGAGAGAGAATTCCTCTTCCTCTGACTTTTTGTTCAGAGCCCTCAAAGGTTGAATGATCCTAATACTGGGGAAGGCAATTCACTTTACTCAGTTCACCAATTCAAACAAATATCTTCCAGAAACATCCTTACAGATACATCCAGAAATAATGTTTAACCAGGCCAGACATGGCGGCTCACACCTGTAATCCCAACAGTTTAGAAGGCAGAGGCAAGAGGACCACTCGACATCAGGAGTTCAAGACCAACTTGGCCAACATGGTAAAACTCCATCTCTACTAAAAATACAAAAATTAGCTGGGTGTGGTGACACATGCCTGTAATTCCAGCTACTTGCGAGGCTGAGGCAGGAGAATCACTTGAGCCCGGGAAGTGGAGGTTGCAGTGAGAGGAGATTGTGCCATTGCACTCCAGCCTGGGTGACAGAGCAAGATTCCCTCTCAAAAAAAAAAAAAAAAAAAAATGTTTAACCAGATATCTGGGCATCCTATGTCCCAGTCAAACTGACACATAAAATTAACCATCACAGGATATATCCCATTTATAGTGGGCCATGTAGTTTTTTGCTCATGTAAGATCCATGCAAAAGAGTAGGGGAAATGAAATTAGAGGTGAGAGAATGCAGGGTCTTAAATACCAGATCAAGGATTGAGAGTTTGTTCAGTAGATGATAGGGACACACCTGAGTTTTGAGCAAAGGCATAATATAACCTAGATATTTACTTTTATCACATTCATGGATGGCTAATGACAAAGGAAGAATAATTGATCATAAAAGGGAAGAGAATGAAAGCAGCAAAATGACTTAAGAGGTACAATAGTGCAAGAATTAAGGGACCAAAGCTAGAAGCAAGGAGGCACCTGTGGGAACCATAAGGCAGAGTTGCAAATAAAGTGGGGACAAAATGTGATATAGTCACGCATCACTTAACAATGGAGATACCTTCTGAGAAATGTGTCATTAGGTGATTTTGCAGTACTGCACACATCACAGAGTGTACTTACACAAACCTAGATCATATATATATGAAAAACAAATTTCCCAGCAGCATTACTGAATATCAATAATTTCCCCTACTCGGTCTGCAACGCCAGTATCAAGTGCCACATATCAGGCTTCTACATATGCTCCATTATAATCTTATGGGACCACCGTTGTATTTGTGGTCTGTCACGACCAAAACATCATTATGCAGCACATGACTGTAAGTGATTGAATGAAGTTTAGGTTTTTAGAAGAGTGTTCGTACCATTGACCAAAATAAAAAAATTAGGAAGAGACTTCTGCTTCTGGGTTAGGGAGGAAAAAATAATGAATATAGATATAGATATGTTGAGCTTGTACTTCTACAAGTAAAATCATATAGAAATGTTGATGGCAGCTGGAGAAGTAGAACTTGAGCTTCAGAGAAAGAAACAAATTGAGATGTACCAGTAAAGATAGATTAGGTTATGCTACAATAGTAAGCTACATGAGCATCTTAGTGACTTGAAACAGTGCTGCTTATTTGTAACTCATGCTTCATGTTCATTGTGGTTCACCAGGGGCATTGTGTCCATCCTAGTTACTCAGGAGCTCCATTTAATAGAGGCTGTATCTTGATGTTACCAAAATGCCAGGGGTTCAGTCTAGGTCCTGTTGCTTGCAGCACAGAATGCCAATCACTGAGGCAATGAGTACTGACAGGGAAGAGGGCTTTAATCAGGTGCTGCAGCCAAGGAGAATGGGAGATAAAGTCTCAAATCCACCTCCGTGACTGACTAAAATTAGGGGGGTGTATATAGCAGGGAAGCAGGGAAGGTGGGAAAACGGGAATTCGTGGAGGTAAGGAAGCAATCATGATGGATGAGGGGTCTGGAATATCATTGTTCGGATGAAATGATCCGGTGAGTTTTAGTTTCTTGCCTGACAGTAGATTTCCTGAGGAGGAAACTCAAACGAGACAAATATAAGTTTCAAGTTTTAAGTCTAGGGAGGGTCAATTTCTATGTTTATTCAAACAACTGTAAATGTTAGTTCTATGGGACAATTGGGGTGATTTCAGTCCCCCTTTCCAATAGATCAGTTCCTCAATCATGGGGAATCTGGTCATCGATGTTCCTGGCTGCTTCATGCTGAGGAGGGATGTTGTGGGATCATGAGGAGGCTCAGAAATGTTGCCCCTATAATTGGAATCACTCAGGGGGTACTTTTGTCTTGGTTTTAGAGCAACATTTTAAACCACATTGACTAAGATAATAAATTACATAGATAATGCAAATGTAAATAATGCCAAAGAAAATGGAGTCAATCCCTTGGGGAAGACAAGAAAATGTTCCTGAAAGCTGCATGTTCCCTTTATGATTTCTTATCTAGGGTCTTTGGGCTTTGAATGCTAACCCAAGGCCCTCCGAAGGTTCACAAGACCATGACTGTTTTCCCTGGAGGGATCCCAGAGGGACTGGTTTTACTCAAGTCTGGTGAATCCAAGCCTCAACACTGATTAAGCACAGATGGGTGGCTGGCCAGCAGCACCTCAAAAGGGCCGACCCACTGTGGTTGCAGCTGGTCCTCAGCATGAGGTTCTCTGGTTTCAGTTTCAAAGAGTGAGGAGGCACATCCATAGGGAACTGGAGCCTGTTGGAAGTAAACTCAGAGAAACTAGTTAATATATTTCCAAAGGGTAAAGTTAATACCCCTGCTGTTGTAAAGCCAGTCCCCTCTGGCTTGCCTAGGAAGCATATCATCTGCTTCATCTGACGTGCTCCACTTGGCATTGATAAGTGGAGTTGAGCAGTTTCCCTTCTCAGGGTAAACAGATCTTACCGGCTTTAAGTATTCAGTAAGTAAACAGATATTAGTGGCTTTTATCTAGTCAACCAGGCTGGCTGTTCTCTTGAGAATAACTTCTTGTGTGTCTGTATTATGTATATTTATCTGTGATTGTTCACTAGCAAGTTGTGGGTTCTAAGTCAACCAAAACATGCTCTTCTACTTTGCAGCATTTAAAACCGAAGACATTGCTCTTCAATTAGTTATTCTCACAACCCATTTTAGTAAAGGTTTCTGAGGAAGCTGATGGTACCCATCTACAAAACAGAACTTATCCTTTTACATTATACACTCTGGTTTCAATAATTACTTGATTTTTGCCTTTCCCCAACATTGACTACCTTTTTGGAAACTGCAGGTCTCCAAGGTAATTTCTGGTGCCCTGGCATAATTTTCCCTTTTGTGGGTAGCTTTGAGGCTAGTGATCTGAGTCCAAACAGTCTCACGTCTGAGGTTAGTTTCGTTTGAATGCCCAACTCAGCACTTTCTTACTTTCTTTCGAAGTATTATAGATAACAATAACTAAGGAATTGAAATTTTTTTTCCTCATTAGTTCACGTTTCCTTATGCATCCAGTGAGCCAGCTCCCCAGGAGCTTAATCCAGCTGTAAATTCCATTGGTAATTTTTAGCTTTAATAACTGAATGCAGCACAGCTGCAGCTCCATATGATGGGTGACCAAAGTGCCATCAAGAATCAAAGGTTAAGAAGTTGGGGGACGCCGACCGCTCGGGGTTCGCGTAACTAGTTAGCATGCCAGAGTCTCGTTCGTTATCGGAATTAACCAGACAAATCGCTCCACCAACTAAGAACGGCCATGCACCACCACCCACGGAATCAAGAAAGAGCTATCAATCTGTCAATCCTGTCCGTGTCCGGGCCGGGTGAAGTCAAGAAACAACAGGTGCTGGAGAGGATGTGGAGAAATAGGAACACTTTTACACTGTTGGTGGGATTGTAAACTAGTTCAACCATTATGGAAAACAGTATGGCGATTCCTCAAGGATCTAGAACTAGATGTACCATATGACCCAGCCATCCCATTACTGGGTATATACCCAAAGGATTATAAATTATGCTGCTATAAAGACACATGCACACGTATGTTTATTGCAGCACTATTCACAATAGCAAAGACTTGGAATCAACCCAAATGTCCATCAGTGACAGATTGGATTAAGAAAATGTGGCACATATACACCATGGAATACTATGCAGCCATCAAAAAGGATGAGTTTGCGTCCTTTGTAGGGACATGGATGCAGCTGGAAACCATCATTCTTAGCAAACTATCACAAGAACAGAAAACCAAACACCGCATGTTCTCACTCATAGGTGGGAACTGAACAATAAGATCACTTGGACTCAGGAAGGGGAACATCACACACAGGGGCCTATCATGGGGAGGGGGGAGGGGGGAGGGATTGCATTGGGAGTTATACCTGATATAAATGATGAGTTGATGGGTGCAGCACAGCAACATGGCACAAGTATACATATGTAACAAACCTGCACATTATGCACATGTACCCTACAACTTAAAGTATAATAATAATAAATAAATTTAAAAAAAAAAGAATCAAAGGTTAATTTAATAACAGCTGTACTCTAGTGGTTTTTTTTGAAACACAATTTTTCTCTTTCCCATCCCCCATTTCTACCAAAGACAAATCATAGTAGACCCAATTTATTTGCAAAAATAAGTGTTAGTCTCATTCTAGGTGACCTGATTACTTGCATAAATTACAGCAAAAACTATTGTTCTCACAGGCTCTTTTAAATTAGGCTCTGCTGGAACTTTTCATAAGGAATCTCAGATTTTATAATAAAGACCTCTCAAGCCCAACCAAGGATGTACCTGTGCCTGAAGATACTTGTATGAATTGGGTGAATTCCTCTCTTTTTGAGGTCCCAGAATAACTTGAGGTTTCTGGGCCTGTCAGAAAGTGACATTCTTTACTTACCACAGGCCAGGAACCCTGCAAAGGAACTGTGTAGACCAGGTACAAGGCCAGCATTTCCGAGGGGTTTTCATAGGCTC
Organism: Macaca mulatta; assembly: GCF_049350105.2. Classification (NCBI taxonomy): domain Eukaryota; kingdom Metazoa; phylum Chordata; class Mammalia; order Primates; family Cercopithecidae; genus Macaca; species Macaca mulatta. Next base: position 114,624,630 of record NC_133413.1, read on the forward strand.
TATAAGTCAGCATCCATTCCTCAAAACATTCTGCTCATATCTGAAAATACATTATTCCAGTCAAAGCCTTGGTAAAGTAACCAGTGCCTCCAGTTGTGCCCAGTTATAAAAGAAAACAGATTCTTATTAAACTTATGCAAATAACTATTGCTATAAATTAGGAATACACACAAATAGTTTCCAAATTTTGGAGAAATCGGGTAGACAGAGAAATATGCTTCAAATTTTGATCACAAGATATACTCCACTCAATAGTCAAAGACTATACTTAGCTCAAAAGGGAAAAAAAAAAAGCCTCCTTGACTCCAAAAACAAAAACAAAAAGAAGCAGCAATTTGCAAAAGTAAATTTTGGACTATAGCTGATTGTAAGCTGCTTTTTGAGAAGAATCAAAATGAAACAATAATTGCAGATGACAGAAGTCTTAAGACACCCATAGTTAAAGACACAATTGACAAGGAAATTTGGTTATTTATGTGACAATTTAACATAATAATCATAATGATTCCTGATAATATACTAAGATAAATCAGGATTTTAGGAATCTCATACAATTTTGGAACACATTTATATAAATATAACCCAAAGAAAGCAAAACACCATTTCACATTTGACAAAACTTCCTGTAAAATTTTAACACATCAAATGAACATAATATGTCCCTCTTGGACTTCAGGGAATCCTACTATCTAAAAAGATAGTTTTAAGTCAAAAGACTGAATTTAGAACTTGAAATTTTGATTTTGGAAAGTTTGTCAAATAACAAAGGTTTAAAACATTTCATATCACAAAATAAGATCACAGGTCACTACAAAATAGGTATTCATTTAGCCAAAATAATAATTATCAAATAATAAGGCCTAATAAAGGCAGTATGAAGCCAAAATAAAAGTCTCTCTCTCTTTTTCCTCTTTTTTTCCTGCAGGTTACTCAAAAGATAAACAGAAATCTTTTATTATCTCTTATTAATATTATATGAACATTTTATTATAAAGATAAAAACAAATTTTACCTTGGTATGATGTATTATTTATGTTAAAGCTAATTTCAATAAATCTCTATAAATAATTCTATCTAAGTTTGATAAACTTGGCCACAGGTAAGATTTTCATAAGCCTTTTATAACCTTTCACAATTTTCTGTGAAAGAGCAGATCAATGCTATAGGAGAATCCTGTGATTCTGACACAGTGGCCCAGACACTGGCCTTGCAAAAGTGTACTTTTGATATTGTTTACTTTCTAGAGAAACTCTGAACTAATCTTATCCCTCAAAATCAGCCCTTACAATCTCACATGCCCACCTCTTCTGCAATAGTCCCTGGGCCAAGAGAGATCAGAGACTTTTAACTTCTGGCCTCATGTCTTATGAAAGCAGTTCATTTTGATTGCCATCTTCTGTCAGGTCTGAAGATGAGGCTTTGATTGGTGTCAGTGTTCAAGATTTAGCAGAAGGCAGTGCCTTTTTCAGACCCAGCCAAAGCTGTGTAACTTAACAGCACAAGGACTTTATTAGCAATAGAGAAAATTACATGGATGTAAAACCATTAATTCCTCAGTTCCTCTAAGTCCCAGTATTCCTAAGCAATCAAAAACCTAATAATGATGACACAGGAATTACCTTGGTAAAATGTAAGATTTGAAGATTTGTTTTTGGGAGCATATACCAAAAGGCAAAGAAAGCCCTTCCACAGTGTGACTGCTTCTTTTTTTTTTTTTTTTTTTTTTTGAGACAGAGTCTCACTGTGTTACTCAGGCTGGAGTTCAGTGGTGCAATCTCAGCTCTCTGTCAACCTCTGTCTCCTGGGTTCGAATGGTTCTCCTGCCTCAGTCTCCTGAGTAGTTGGGATTACAGGTGCCCACCACCACGCCTGGCTAATTTTTGTATTTTTAGTAGAGACAGCATTTCACCATGTTGGCCAGGCTGGTCTTGAACTCCTGGCCTCAAGTGATCTGCCTGCCTCGGCCTGCTAAGGTGGTGATTTCTTCTCTTTATGGGAAGCTTATTTAGATAACCTGAAAGTCAAACCTGATGAACAATTTCAACATAGCAAGAAAAGCCAAGAGTATAGAATTAAGTTATTCTAGAGGAAAACGTTGCTTTTCTAGACCTTCAAACTAAACATTCAAGCATCAGGCCACAACATCAGTTAGAATAGGAAGAAAAATAAAGTTACAGGAGCTGACAAAAAAAGTTGAAGGAGAGAGTTACCGTCTCAGTGAGAGAGGAAAAAGCTGAAAACAGCAAGACACAACAAAGTAGAGTTTCAGAGACAGAACTCTGAGAAGTTTTCAAAAAGAAACAGTTTATAGAATTAAAATCAAAGCCTCTTATACAAGATCCTTTCTCATACAAAATCACTCTCTTTTCCTTATAACCTTTCTTTCCAAAAATACATCTTCATATCCATAACTTTTTTACGTGTCTTTCCCCTACTTACTGGTTCCTTTTTTTCCCCTTGTTTCATAAATAACTTTTCCAAGTCCATAATTTGAATCAACCTTTAGATAACTTCTGAATTTAGACAAAATTATTCTTTTTCTCAATAAGGACACATCTTCTTTGGCATGCTCTATATACAGAATTATATATTAACTAGAATTCTTTTTTTTTTTTTTTTTTTTTTTTTTTTGAGACTGAGTCTGGCTCTGTCGCCCAGGCTGGAGTGCAGTGGCCGGATCTCAGCTCACTGCAAGCTCCACCTCCCGGGTTTACGCCATTCTCCTGCCTCAGCCTCCCGAGTAGCTGGGACCACAGGCGCCCGCCACTTCGCCCGGCTAGTTTTTTTGTATTTTTTAGTAGAGACGGGGTTTCACCGTGTTAGCCAGGATGGTCTCGATCTCCTGACCTCGTGATCCGCCCGTCTCGGCCTCCCAAAGTGCTGGGATTACAGGCTTGAGCCACCGCGCCCGGCCCCTATTAACTAGAATTCTTATTTTTAGTAACCTTAAATTTTAGTGAAAACCTAGGATGTAAGAAATCCTGAACTGTCTATCAGAATTTGGCATTTCACAGATGAAATCTTTCCACAATTTTTAAAATCATGGTTCTCTAGGTCATAACCCTTTCTTTATTAGAAATGACCCAGACATCTAATGAGCTTCCAAAATAATTATAAGATTTTTAAAACCACAAAGATTCCCTTACAGTATTTATCCCATTTATATTTCATTCATTTTTAGCAGTTTATCTAGATGACTTATGAAAACAGCAATATCAGAAAAAGCTAGTAATGATTTCCTTGTTAACCATTTTTATGACCAGTGCCTATTAGGCATTCATCTAGGTAAGACTCTTAAAGGCACACACATAGGTATTTTCACCTATACCCTAGAAGATTCACCTGTTTTTGTTAAACCAACAACATTAAATTAGTTTTATTCATTAAAAAAAAAAATCACAGAAAGATCATTTTGTTCTTGACTGGCTTTGCAGTCTTATAACCTTTTGCGCCAAACCCTGACACCTTAAAATTTTTAGCAGAGACAAATATAAAACCCAGACAAAAATATATGCTGACAACTCTGAAGACATTTTTATTTTTTATTTTACTAATAATCTTAAAGTCAGCTTGCTTATTACACATTTACTTTAGTCATGTACATTTGAAAAATGCTTGGACTTATTTATTCAACTTATGAGTGCTCTTTTAGTTATAAGCCATTTTGGTACTGTATGAAAACACATAACATTCAGACACACGTACACATATAAATAAAGAGCCAGTAGCTTCACCTTGGAATTCTAGCCATGAGATAGCAATACAGACTCACCAGTCTGTAAAAGATAGCTGGATCCAAATGATTTCTGACAAAATTGGGACCTGTCCACATGGCTAAACTTGATTTGTTCTGATAGGTAATCCGATGAAGGCTGTGAACCAAAGTTTTGGGTAAAGCAGTTTCCACGGCAGTTAGATTTCCTTTTAGAGGCCAAACTCTCCCAAACTCCAAAGAATACTGGGGCCAAACACACTACAGAAGAACATTATGTACTAACCAGGCCCAACCCTGCTTAGAACAGCAGCAAAAAATCCTGGATACATGGAAGTCCCTCCTGCTTTCCTGTTCAACAGCAAAATGAAGACTGCACTATAATTCAAAGACCTTCCGAGATGAGATGAGACCTGGCACTTTCGGTGTGGGATGGCCAAGCCCATAACTATATTCAGACCAACCTTAAAGGATGCATCAAAGTGGGCTGAACTGTGGGATCAAATCCCGACCTCCCACAACTGCATCAAAACACACACAAAACAATCAACAAAATGTAATACAACTGTTGCAGCAGCAAACAAGGGCCAAAAGGGCCCAAACTGAAACAGCTGAGGTGCTTCCTCTCTCTATCTGTTGGGTTTGTTCAACCTGCAAACAGAAAGTCTTTTGAAATTTCTCAAACTGAGAGGAGCTGATCTCACTGTCTGGTAACCACAAAAGACACTCAATTGCCAGGACACACAAGCAATTACTAACAAGCCCCAAGAGTGTCCAAACTGAAACAGTCCGAGTGCTTTCCTCTCTGACAGTTGGGCTTGTTCCATCTACAAATGAAAATTCCTCCAGAATTTCCCAAATTGAGAGGAGCTGATCCTGCTGTCTGAGCCCACAAAAGACACTCACCTACCCAGACACTGATGCCAAATTAAAAAGGCTGTTCTTAGGCAATCAAGAATGCGGTTGGAGCTGGCAATGGTGGGGTTAGAGAGAGAGAGACTGAAACCAATCTCTGGCCAAAAAAAGGTGGGCAGCTCCTTAGGAGGGCTTTTGAAACTGCTAGCCCACTGTGGTCAAGCCACAAGAAGCATGTTCCCAGTTAGGGAACCAAAATCTGTTACTGAAACAGCAGGGGTTTGGTCTAGGTCCTTGTATCAGTCTGTTCTCACATAGATATAAAGAACTACCTGAGACTGGATAATTTATGAAGAAAAGAGGTTTAATTGACTCACAGTTCCATAGGCTGTACAGGAAGCGAAGCATGGCTGGGAGGCCTCAGGAAACTTATAATAATGGTAGAAGCTGAAAGGGAAGCAAGTACGTCTTACCATGGTGGAGCAGAAGAGAGAGAGAGCAAAGGGGGAGGTGCCACATACTGTTAAACAACCAGATCTTGTGAGAACTCACTCACTATCACAAGAACAGCAAGAGGGAATTCCACCCTTATGATCCAATCACCTCCCACCAGATCCCTCCCCAACACTGCAAATTACAATTCGACATGAAATTTGGGTGGTGACACAGAGCCAAACACTATCGATCCTGCTGCTCACTGTATAGAAAGCCAATCACTAAGTCAACGAGTATTGCCAGGGAAGAAGGCTTTGATCGGGTGCTGCAGCCAAGCAGAACAGGAGATAGTTTCAAATCTGTCTCCCCAGCTGACTAAAATTGGGGGGTTTATGTAGCAGGCAAGGTAGGAAAACAGGAATTAGAAAAAAGTAAGGAAGCAATTATGATGGATGAGGGGTCTGGCATCTCACCGGTTATGGTGATCTGGTGAGTTTCAGTTCCGTGCCTGAAAGTAAGTTTCCTGAGAAAGAAACTCAGATGAAACAAATGTTAAGTTTCAAGTTTTAAGACTAGGGAGCCTCTATTTCTATGTTGATTTAAAAAAAATCATAAATATTTGTTATAATTGACAATCAAGTCAGTTTCATTCATATATTCTCAATGATTATGGAGAAAGGGAAAGGAGAATAAGGGAAAGGAGCCAAGCATTGGCTTACAAAATTTCTGCCCAGAAGTGACATATGACATTTTTTTCTTACATTTCACTGGCAAAGTGAGTCACATTATCATTCCTGAGATCTGATGAATGCAGAAAAATGATTCTACATGTGCCTATGGCAAAAGACCACCATTTGTAAACTGCTCTACTGACTTCCATAGGTGCCATCCATGTAAAAGACAATGATGACAGAGCAGGAGGTACCATCTTTGATGTAAAGAGGAACGAGAGAAAAGCAAAGCTCTAAAGATACAACTTCAAAGAACATTCTTATTTATATGACAGTAGGAAGAACACATACTCGAGAAGGGAAAATAAAAACACATAGACAAGCAAAGGGCTCAGTTTCATCTAGGGTCACATCTGTGAGAAGCATGTCAAGAAGTTTCCTCAGTGCCCAATCTGGAGATAAGTTGATGAGGCAAGGCTGGATCTAACCTTGAAGAAGACATGGTTGGCCTTCAGGAGAGCTGCTTCAGGGAGGCAAGGGGGCTGGATAAGAAGCCAGTTTGAAAAGGGAGCCATCAAAAGTGGGGGTGGAACCCTGAACTACGTGAAAAAGGAAGGGAAACAAGATGGTTGCTTAAGGTAGCAGCAAAATCAAAGCTGCTTTGTTAAATTAAACCTGACACAGTTTTTGATTCATCCATTCAGAAAATATTTATTGAGCATTCACTCTTGCCAAACGCTGTTTTAGGAGCTGGGAGAGAGAAAGCAAACTAAGTTTCCTGTTCCCATGGAACTTATCTTCTAGTGCAGCAGTCCCCAACCTTTTTGGCATAAGGGGCTGGTTTTGTGGAAAACAATTTTTCCACAGACTGGGGCATGGGATGGTTTCAGGATGAAACTGCTTCATCTCAGGTCATCAGGCATTAGGTTCTCATAAGGAGCACACAACCTCAACCCCTCACATGTGCAGTTCACAATAGGGTTTGCACTCTGATATGGTTTGGCTGTGTCCTCACCCAAATCTTGCCTTGAATTGTGATATCAAGGTCAGGGCCCACATATCAAGGTCAGGGCCAGGTGGAGATAATTGAATAATGGGGGAGGTTTCCCCCATACTGTTCTTATGGCAGTGAATAAGTTTCACAAGACCTGACGGCTTCATAAATGGGAGCTCCCCTGCACAAGCTCTCTTGCCTGCCACCATGTGAGACATGACTTTGCTCCTCATTTACCTTCTGCCATGATTGTGAGGCCTCCCCAGCCATGTGGAACTGGGAGTCAATTAAACCTCTTTCCTTTATAAATTACCCAGTCTCGGGTATGAATTTATTAACAGTGTAAGAACAGGCTAATACACGCTCCTGTGAGAATCCAATGCCACCACTGATCTAACAGGAGGCAGAACTCAGGTGGTAATGCTCGCCTGCACCACACACAGCTTGCCTACTGCTGTATGGTACTGGTCCATGGCCCAGGGGTTGGGGACCCCGTTCTAGTGGAGGCAACACACAATAAACAAGTAAGCAAAGAAATGAATGAGTAAAGAGATAATTTCCTATTATGTCTAGTTCAGATAAGATAAATTATATTTAGTTCTTCCTTCCCTTCTGAAAGGAAGTAACCATGTGGGTGGGAGGTATGAGCTGAAGAGCATAGTCACACTAGTCAGGAAAGGTCTCTCAGGATGTGACATGTAAGTTGACTCCCAGAGGACAAGAAACATCAGTGAAGCTGATTTTGAGGTTTTGAGCTGGAGTGTTCCATGGCATGCAAAATCTCCAATGGCAATGTCACAGGGCAAACCCCCAAATTGGGGTTCATCCCAGGAGGCCACATGGGTTCTTGTCTTTGAGCATGAAGGAATTCAAGAGCCAGTCAAAAGAGTAAAGTGAAATCTACTTTATTAAGAGGGTAAAGGAATAAAAGGGTGGCTACTCCACAGGCAGAGCAGCCCCAACATCTTCTAGTTGGCTACTTGTATGGCTATTTCTTGAGCATATGCTAAATAAGGGGTAGATTATTCATCTGAGTTTTCCAGGAAAGGGGCAGGGAATTCCCATAACTGAGGGTTCCTCCCCATTTCAGGCCATACAGGGTAACTTCCGGACATTGTGATGGCATCAGTAAACTGCCGTGGCACCAGTTGGGATTTTCTTTAGCATTATATATATATATTATATATAGTATTATATAACTAGTGTATAATGCACAGTGAAGATGACCAGAGATCACTTATGTCACCATCTTGGTTTTGGTGGGGTTTGGCTGGCCTCTTTCCCACATCCTGCTTTATCAGTGGGGTCTTTGTGACCTGTATCTTGTGAAACCAGCCCTGCAGAACTCCTGTTTCAAGATCAAGCTCTCACAGAAAATGGGGACTAGATGGAAATTTTAAATGTCTGGGTTTGTACACTTGCGTGTCCATTTGTGTGTAAATACCTACTGTAAATGAAGTTTCTAGAAGACACTTACTTCTCAATACGTAAGATTCATTAGTTTAGAGGCATATGCCTTCTCCCTTAGGTAACTCTGCCACAGAATCATCTTTAGCAGTGTTGGAGCTCAGAAACCATTCTCCAAATATGGTGCTTTTGACATGCTGAACTGTAGAAGAAGCCTCAAGGTCTCTCCGACCTTCCTCTCCCCACCATCTTTCTCAAAGCACAGGATAAAGTTGTTAAGTTCCATTATCTCCCTTAAGTCTGGACCCCCCTCCCCACCAAAAAGGAGAACAAGTATTTTTTCTTCCTGTCACTGTAAGACCAAGTATGTAACCACACCTGAACAGACCTTTTCACAAGCTAATGTCTGCCTCTCAGGCTTATTCAAATCCCGAAGAGAAGTGTTTACAAGTTAATCTCTGTTCCAGGATCCATAGTTCTTCCTAGCAAGCCTTTACTGCTCCTCAAAAGAATTCCTCTTCTCCCCTTCCCATAATCTGTTTTGCCAGGATGCCATAGAAGCGTCCAAACCCCTTGGCAGGAGGTAATCACTTTGTGATTCTCCTCATGAATTTGTTAATAAAATTCGAATAACTTTTCACCAACTAATCTGCCTTTTGTGAGATGATCTTTCAGTGAACATTCAGAGGGTAAATAGGAAGTTTCCCTTGGTCCCAACAGCTGCTTGGGAAAGATGGCTGCCAGGTAGCAATCTGCTGAAGCGGATTCTCTCAGTGTTTTCAATAGTGCAGACTCTATGATTTTTGAACCAGCCCTTACTGGCTTAACACGCAATGCATCTGCTACTTGGATTTGCCCTAGTTTCAGATGTACAGAATTTAGTCATATACCTGTATGAGGTTGAGCTTTCTCAAATATTACTGTGGGACTTAGGAAGGATTTTCCTGGGTCTGTTCTTTTACCTATGTGGGTTTTTGAAAGAGAAACTTAAACAGATCTCTGTAGAACTCTATGACTAGCCTCTGTAGCTTTAGGAGTTGAAAGTATAAACCAAAATGTATCTGAGACAATCTCAGTCAACTTAGAAGTTTATTTTGCCAAGGTTAAGGACATGCCCGTGGCACAGCCTCAGGAGTTTCTGACATGTACCCAAGGTAGTTTTGATACAGGAGCTGGAAAGAAATTATTTAGGCATTTAGTGAGGGTAAGAGAGTCTTCGGCAAGGTTTCCCTTTTAATAAAAAGCAGCCCCCGAATCATTTTTTTCTAACAAAGAAAAGCCTGAAAAATCAAGCTGCAGACATAAAAAAGCAAGCTAGAAGCTTGAACGGGTGAATGCCAGCAGCTGTGCCACAACATGGAGGCTCCATCTTCCCTTTTCTTTGTCAACCACGGGTACAGTAAAGAAGCAGGCAACATGGCGCCAGCCAGGTAGAGAACACATCTGCATAATAAAAGACGAGGGTGGGGTGGCCAGCATCTTTGTATGCTATGCAAATGGCACACCTGATCCAACCAATCTCTCATCCTCTATGTAAATCAGACATCACCTCCTCAAACTCATCTATAAAACCACGTGCATTTCACCATGGAAATGGAAGACCCACTCGGGATCCCCTCTCTGCAGGAGAGAGACCATTTCTCTTTCTCTCCCCTATTTAATATCCACTCTTTGTTTTTGTTTTTTTTGAGACTCGGTCTCACTCTGTGGCCCAGGCTGGAGAGCAGCGGTGCGATCTTGGCTCACTGCAGTCTCTGCCTCCTGGGTTCAAGCAATTCTCTGCCTCAGCCTCCCGAGTAGCAGGGATTACAGGCGTGTGCCACCACGCCCAACTAATTTTTGTATTTTTAGTAGAGACGGGGTTTCGCCATCTTGGTCAGGCTGGTCTTGAACTCCTGACCTCATGATCAACCACCTCAGGCTCCCAAAGAGCTGGGATTACAAGCGTGAGTCACCACACCTGGCCTTAAACATCCACTCTTAAACTTACTGCTTGTGTGTTCGTGTCCTTGCTTTCCTTGGCCACGAGGCAACAGACCTGGGGTATTATCCCAGACAAATGGCTCTGCTTCAGTTTGGCTACAGTTTGAATTTATACATTTTAGGGAGACATAAGACATCCATCAATACATGTAAGATGTACATTGGTTCAGTCTGCAAAGGCAGGACAACTTGAAGTGGGAGTGAGAAGTAGGGCTTCGAGGTCATAGGTGGATTCAAAGATTTTCTGATTGGCAATTGGTTGAAAGAGTTTATCTGCAAATCTGGAATCCATAGAAGGAAGTGTCTGGGCTAAGGTAAGGAGTTGTGGAGACCAAGGTTCTTATTAAGCAGATGAAGCCTCCAGGTAGCAGGCTTCAGAGACAATAGATTGTAAATGTTTCTTGTTAGACTTAAAAAGGTGCTAGACTCTTAGTTAATTCTCTCCTGGATCAGAAGAAAAGACCTGGAAAGGGAAGCGGAGTCTCTGCAGAATGTAGACTTTTCCCCACAAGACACAGCTTTGCAGGGCCATTTTAAAATATGTCAAAGAAATGTATTTTAGGGTGCCGGGCGTGGTGGCTCATGCCTATAATCCCAGCACTTTGTGAGGCCAGGGCGGACGGATTACGAGGTCAGGAGTTTGAGACCAGCCTGGCCAACATGGTGAAACTCCGTCTCTACTAAAAATACACAAATTAGTTGGGTATGGTGGCGTGTGCCTGTAATCCCAGCTGCTTAGGAGGTTGAGGCAGGAGAACTGCTTGAAACGGGACCCAGGAGGCAGAGGTTGTGGTGAGGCGAGATCACACCATTGCATTCCAGCCTGGGCAACAAGAGTGAAACTCTGCCTCAGGAAAAAAAAAAAAAAAAAGAGGAAGGAAGGAAGGAAGGAAGGAAGGAAGGAAGGAAGATATTTTAGGGTAAAATACTTTGATTTCATTCAGGGCCTGCTATCTGTCATGTGATGCTATACTAAAGTCAGGCTGGGATTTGAAGTCTTATTGCTACAAAAAGAGTCTTAAGATCTCTGTTTTGATGTTAATGCTGGCCAGTTGTCCCTCACTTCCGAAGGGTGGAGGGTATAATGAGGCATGGCCAACATCCCTGACCCTGGCTTCCCATCCTGGCCTGAACTAGGTTTTCAGGTTAACTTTAGAATTCCCTTAGCTGAGAGGAGGGGTCCAATAAAAGGGTTGGAAGGCTTAGAAATTTATTTTTAGTTTACAAAGGCAATCATTTTGGCCATTATGGTCTGAATTAAATTGCCACTAGGAAAAACTATGTATATTTTAAAGTTGGGATGATGCCATTGTGGTGGGATAATCTGGAAGAAGCTTAATTTGTGTTAACTTATTTCTATTTATTCTTAATATTTGCCTATTTTCCCCCTGCTATAATGTAGCTCCCTGAAGACAAGAATACTTGTCTGTTTTGTTCCTGGATATTTCTCCAGCTCCTAGAAAGTGCCTGACCTGGAGAAGGTGCTCATGAGGCATCCAGTGAATCAGTGTTTCTTCTACTTGTGGGACGGTCCTACCAACCCCCTATTGACTCCAATAGGGATAGTACCATGTCTGAGAGGCCAAAGAAGAGACCTGGAGACATAGGATTTATTGGCATGGGGGGTGTGAATTTATATACAGAGAAATCCAGTGGAGGCAGGCTGGACAGGAGAACTGCTATTGTTTGTAAAAAGCATGTTGTGTATAAAGCATTTTCACTTAGCACCCTCTACCTGGCAACCTCCATTTAACCCAAAACAAAGGGCCTCAACTCCCTGTATGGCCTGTGTTCCAAAGAATGGGCTGAGGTTTCAGATGTCCATCATAGATAAAGCAAATCTCTAGGTTGGCCACTCAGATTCTGTGAAAGGAAAATCTTGGGGTCCCAAAATTACTAAGCTAAAGGGAAAAGTCAAGCTGGGAACGGCTCAGGTTGAACCTCTCTCCCATTCTATTCAAAGTCATCCCTCTGCTCACTGAGCCAAATGCATATCTGATTGCCTCCTTCTAAAAGCCTTATCAGAAACTCAATATTCAACCTTTTATCTCTCCCCTACCTGTGACCTGGAAGCGCCCTCCCTGCTTCAAATTGTCCCCGCCTTTCTGGATGGAACCAATGTACTTCTTACATATATTGGTTGATGTCTCATGTCTCCCTAAAATGTATAAAACCAAGCTGTGCCCCGACCACCCTGGGCACATGTCATCAGGAATTCCTGAGGCTGGGTCACGAGGGCACGTCCTCAACCTTGGCAAAATAAACTTTCTAAATTAACTGAAACCATCTCAGATACTCAAGGTTTGCAATTCCTTAGCTTGCAATTCTGAACACATGTTCTTCTTAGACCATAGGATTCTTCTTACATTATGCTTGTTATTGCTGTAGGGTGCATCTGCCGTACAGGCACTGCCACCTTCCTCCTTGTGCCAGTGTCCCGACGTCCCAGGAAATGCACTAGGCAGATCCAGGCATCTCTGACTGAGGTTGAAGGTTCAGGTCCATTTTTGATCCGTGACATCTTTTCTTTTCCCCTCTCACTACTGACTTGAAGGGTCAGCTCTCTCAGAGCTGACTCTGAAAAGCAGTGTCACTTTTCTGCCTGGGCAGAGAACTTGCTGCTGTTTTGTGCCTGTTGCTAGAATTGGCTCTGAGAGGAAAGGTGAGGCCTAGCTTTGTGCTGAGACTTAAGGGATATAATTGTTTGGAATTTTCTGTGAGGTGAGCACGTATGCGCTCCTGGAGCTGATGCCCTGGGGAAAATGGATTCCAGCAGAACAGTCAGTCGAGTGGCTCCTAGAGCTTTGATTTTCATGGGTCTGAAAAGCTATGGGGCTCCAGGAGCATTTGAATAAGGATGATTTAGGGAGATCTACATAATGTTTGTAGCTTTGCAGTTCCCTCCCAGACAACCTGAACTACTGCGTGAGAACAGAGAAAGCTGATTCCCAGAAAGCCAGTCCTTAGGGCCTGAACCCGGCAGGCCCACTCTCCCATTTTCCGTCTCTCCAAATCCTCAGGGCCAGCACAATCCTGCCTCTGGGAAACACCCTCTGACCTTTATTAACCACAAGAATATTTCGCTCTCTCTAAATTCCCTGGCTACCTACTATTTTATCTGTTCATTAACATAGATGAGGCTCCTACTTTGTTCCAAGCAAATGAAAATGACAATGCCATCATCCTCCCCTCGCGGGAAGTTGGCAGGGAGACACACATGCTCATCAGAGTATGCATCACGCATTAATTTTTTTTTTTTTTTTTTTTTGAGACGGAGTCTCCCTCTGTCTCCCAGGCTGGAGTGCAGTGGAGCCATCTCGGCTCACTGCAAGCTCCGCCTCCCGGGTTTACACCATTCTCCTGCCTCAGCCTCCTGAGTAGCTGGAACTACAGGCACCCGCCACCACACCCGGCTAATTTTTTGTATTTTTAGTAGAGATGGGGGTTTCACCATGTTGTCCAGGATGGTCTCAATCTCCTGACCTCGTGATCCAGCCGCCTCGGCCTCCCAAAGTGCTGGGATTACAGGTGTGAGCCACCGCGCCCGGCCCACACATTAATATTAATGTATACTGCCTTAGGATGCTTTTCACTTCATCTGCATGTGTATACATCTATGTTTTAATTACATATGTATGAACTGGTTTTTTCATAAGACTATAAGCATTTGAGACATTTTGAGATTGGGGCTGTGTCTTATGTGGTAATTCACAGGGTACAGAGTATAAAGCAAATCTACGATCACTCCTTTTGAAATGGAAAGTAAATGGACTTGGGGAGGTAGAGTGCTGCGGTCAGAGCATCTTGTGGAAGAAACGCAGCAAGTCACTCGTGTGTAATAATGAAGTATTCGTGGTTGGTTTCACTTGCACTTTTTCCACTTGAAAAAATCCCAATGAGTTATGAAGCTAGAATGGAACAGAATCCTACTGCTGACCACAGAACGCACTGTGGACTGATCATTTCCAGGTGTATCTTTTCAGGGAAGCCAAATAGGTAATTAAGAAGCAATGAAGGATTTTCCTAAGGGAAAAAATTAAATTGGATCTCTATTTTATACCATACACAGATATAAATTCCAAATGAATTAATGATCAAGATGCAAAAAGAAAACCCAGATAGCTAATAGAACATCTCTTTATATTCTTGAGATAAGACCTTCCTAATAAACAAAAAAAACATAAAGCCGTAAAGAAAAACATTGAGAGATTTGAGCATATAAAATTAAAAACTTCTTCAATAAAGAAAAAGTATTTTTTAAAAAGTCACCAAGGAGGAGAATATTATCCATACCATATAAAGACCAATGAGAAAGGTAAATTTTTAAAAAGCAATCTATAAAAAAGGAGAAATAAAATGACATAGGCTGGGCACAGTGGCTCACACCTGTAATCCCAGCACTTTTGGACGCTGAAGTAGGTGGATTATCTGAGCTCAGGAGTTCAAGACTAGCCTGGGCAACATGGCGAAATCCTGTCTCTACCAAAAATATGAAAAATTAGCCGAGTGAGGTGGCGCATGCCCATAGTCCCAGCTGCTCAGAAGGCTGAGGCAAGAGGATCACTTGAGCCCAGGAGGTGGAGGCTGCAGTGAGCCAAGGTCGTGCCACTGCACCCAGCCTGGATGACAGCGTGAGGGTCTGTATAAAAAAAAAAATAAAATAAAATAAATGACAAACAGAAAAGTTACAGAATACAAATGGCCAATAAACTGGAAAAAATGTTAACTCTTACAAGTGTTCAGGGACAAATCTATTCTTTGTTGATAGGTTTGACAGAGTTAAAAATGATTGACAGTGTTAACTCTTGGTGAGGTTGTGAAGATTTCCTCACACACTGCTGGAGAAAGTGTAAATTGCCCTCTCCTTTTGGTAGGACAATCGTGTAACATCTAACACAATTGTAAATGCACATATCTTTTCATCCAGGGTTTCTGTTCTTGAAATTTACCCTTAGATGGGGTCCAAGAAGATTATACACAGAAAAAATAAGCTACATAAGGTGGAACAATATGTGTGATATACACCATTGATGTCAATTTGTAAAATAAAACATGATTGTTACATATATTATATATATGTAAACAATGATATTTACTGCAGCTTTTTTTTAGAGTAAAAAATTGAAAACAATCTCATAGGAGAATGGTTAAACTAGTGATGATCTATTCATAACCAGATGACTAGGCAGAGCCTTAAACAGTGACACAGAAATTTATTTTAAGACATGTCATTACATGAGAAAAGCAAGATAGAAAAACACAAGGTCTCTTTTATATCTTTTAAAAAAACATATTGCATCATATGATGTTTTTTCCCCCACTTTGAACATCAAAAATCTGAATACATCTTAAAATCAATAACATCATAGATTAATTGCCAATGTTTTTTCTTTCTTAGTGGTACATAAAATCATTGCATGCCTTACAAACAAAAAGATCATATATTTGTTAGGAATGTGGTATATATATATACACAAATTTATTATGCAAATGAGCTTTTTCAAAGTCAGGAAGGATGCCTACTACAATGTCCATAGGAGATAATCTGTAGGATGTGTCTGATTAAACAAGGTAAGGGGATGGGAATGTTTTACTCTGTATGTTTCTATGTTTGAATTTTAGCTACATGTGAAATAGGATCCCATTTGAACAGTTAAAAATATATGTGCCTAGAAAAAAAATCTAGTGGAATGTAAGCCAAAATATTATCAGTAGTTTTCTCTGGGTAGAAAAGTCATAATTGACTTTTATTTTATTTTTTGGTTTGTTGGTATTTCTCAATTTTCTTCTACAGTTAATACATATCAATGTATATATTTTTTAAAAGACAGCATGAAATTCCAAGACCTGCTGCATTAACTCCATCAGTAGCAACAGACATGTCAGGAAGCCCTGGGTTTATACCATCAATATACAAACACGCTTGCATCCCTGCTCGCCTACACAGAGAGCCACTTAGGTAATCATGGGCAGAGATGCCTACACTTGTCCTCACCTGAGTGTGTTTATCATGTCATGGGTACCAAAGACAAGTGAAATAGGTCCCTGCTCTCTGGGAGCTTCTGGCCTAACTCAAGGTGTAGGTTAGAGAGGATGTATACAATATGGAGAGCCCTGGCCCAACCAGTTGACTTGCTGCTGAGACAATCTCATTTTGCTACAATTTGGAAAATGATAAACCACCTGCCTGATGAATTGTGAGTTCCTTAGGTAAGCTAGCAGGATGATTGGGATGAAAAATACTCAACTTCATTAATCCCAGGATCTTCAATTTTGTGACTTAAGCTAAACCTGTGTTTTTATTGCCATTAGTCTATTTTTGTCTTTATCATCATAAAATCCATTTTACAATGTGATTTTATAAAATAAGGTACCTTTCTCTGATTAAAATCTTTTAGAAAGAAAGAAAGAAAGAATTTTATTATTTTGAGATACTGTACCTCTTTGAAGTCATCTGGACGGGGTTTCCTCATTTTGACTAAAAATGAGAGGGCAAGTTCATCAGGGCCTCTGCTTTGAAATGCCATCAGTGGAAGAGAGAAACTGTGGGTCGTTGCCACCATGGCAGAGCCTCTTGTTCCTTGCCAATGGCAAAACTTCTTTAGTGATCACATGGATCCAGTGCTCTCAGCAATGGTAAGCTGTATATGTATTTCTTGGTTGCTTAAAGTAAACAAAGAATTTGTTTTGGCTCCAGTGATGTTTCAGACCTTTTCCTACTTAAAATCAAGCTGACTTTGAATCATACATTTTTGTTTCCACACATAAAAATACGATGCCATTGTATCCCCCAGATGTTAGAGACCTAAACACACTCACTTATCCTGTTAGCAGTTTTCTCCTCATCTGACTCCGTTTAGGGAACAGGTATTCACTTCCTCTTTCCAGAGAGGACCTCAGCAGACCATAGCCACATGTTGCGAGGCTCAGCTGGACTCCCAGACCCAAGGAAGAACAAGGAGAAGTCTTGTTCTTCCGAAGAGCAGTCTGGTGTACAAGTAAATACGCCAGACCACTTGCATAGAAAACATAGGCTGTTGGGAGAACTGGAAAGAGATTCTGAGGATGAGAGAGTGACTGAGAGGAACGGGAACAATGGTAACTCAGATAATTATTTACGAAGGTAATCAGAGGCAAAAAGATCTTTAATACAGTGAGAAAAAAAGCTAACTACCAACGAGTGACAATTAGGCTGGCAGCTGACTTAGCAGCAATGATGGAAGTCAGAAGACGCTAGAGAAGTCTCTTCAAAATGCTGATATAAAATAACTGTCAACCTAGGTTAATACATTTTGTAGAAATATTTCTCAAGAAATAGTTCTTGAGCAAAATAAACACATTTTCAGATGAACACTGAGAAAGTTAACCTCCAAACTCACACTAATGGAAAATCTGTCATACCATAAAAAGTTAAGAGAAAAGAAGAAAAAAAGGATTCCAGAATCTAGTTCTGAGATACAGAAAGAAATAAATTGTAATTGTATATAAATAAATAAATTATTTTAAATTGTAAGTTTGGAAAAAATCTAAAACATGTTATACAAAATAATATTTAACTTGTGGGGTCAAAAGAGCTAACACAATGGACAATTTCTTGTTGGGGTTTTCCTAAGGTCTTTGTATTATTTGAAAGGTGAATTAAAGACATTGATGAACTTTTCATTCTTTAGGATGCATGTTGTAGTTTTTAGAATAACCATTAGAAAAGAGAGAAAAATAATAGAACACAGGAAAAATTTAATCTGTTCCAAAAATTACAGAAAATATAACTTTAAAAATTGGGATAAATGAAAGCATATAATAAAATGTTGGAAGTAAGCTCAAATACATCAGGAGCCTCAAAACATGAAAATGGGCTGAATTATTTACTTAATAATTAGGAACTGTCAAAAAATATTCTGCTATAGTCTAAGATATGACACATGTAAAACCTAAGAACAGAGAAAGGCTTAAAATAAAAGGACAAAAGCAATAATATTTCAGGCAAATACTAACACAAATAAAGTCACTGTTGCTCTATTACATCAGTAAAAACTTTGAGGCAAATAGCAGAAGGCCAGCGCATAATAGAAAAAGTTGAGTTCAGCAGAATATACCATTCTAAATTTGCATAGACCTATTAGTGAAGTTTACAATATGTAAAGAATACTTGATGAAACTACAATGAGTAATCGACAAGCAAAACCATTTAATACACTTGATCCAGTGACCATATGTTGAACTCTGAAACCAAAATAAAGTTGGTTCTTTGCAAAGGTTGATACAATACCACATTCCTAACAAATATATGATCTTTTTGTTTGTAAGGCATGCAATGATTTTATGTACCACTAAGAAAGAAAACCTCTGGTGGGTTTGACCTAGGGGGAAAAAAAGGAGAGAAAAAGATATAAAAGCCAATATTAGAAATGAAAAGAGGCTGGGCATGGTGGCTTAAGCCTATAATCCCAACACTTTGGGAGGCCAAGGCAGAGAATCACTTGAGCTCGGAAATTCGAGTCCAGCCTGGCCAACACAGTGAGACCTTGTCTCTACAAAAAAAATAGAAAATTAGCCGACTATTGTGGTAGATACCTATAGTCCCAGCTATTCAGAAGGTTGAGGCAAGAGGATCACTTGAGCCCTATTGTATCTCTTTGAAGTCATCTGGACTGAGTTTCCTCATCTTGACTAAAAACGAGAGTACAAGTTCATCAGGGCCTCTGCTTTGAGATGCCGTCAGTGGAAGAGAGAAGCTGTGGATTGTTGCCACCGTGGCAGAGCCTCCTGTTCCCTGCCAATGGTGAAGCTTCTTTAATTAGGGAGGTTGAGGCTGCAGTGAGCTGTGATTGTGCCACTACACTCAGCCTAGGTAGCAGAGCAAGACCATACCTCAAAAAAAAAAAAAAAAAAAAGAAAGTAAAAGAAAAATACAAAAATTGGGATTGGGAGGCTGATGTGGAAGGATCATTTGAGCACAGGAGGTAGAGATTCTGTCTCAAAAAATAAAAATAAAAAGTAGAAATGAAAAGTTAACTAAAGATACAACAGAAATAATGAGAAAATAATAGGAACATTGTAATGCATTTAATGCAAACCTGATGAAGTTAGGATTCTCATCTAATATATTTTTCACGCACTACAGTATCTCCAGTGCCAGAACTGTAGTCATTATTATTGAGTAAATAAGTTTGAAAACTTAGAAAAAGGATAACTTATCTGAAAAATATAATTTACCAATACTAACTCACACAAAAAATGGAATCTGTATTTTGAAACGTTTCCAAAAAGGAGAGGTAAATAGGCAGAGCACAGAAGATTTTTAGGGCAATGAAACTACTCTGCAATACTATAATGGTGGTTACATAGCATCACAAATTTGTCCAAATCCATAGATTGTATATCAAGAGGGAGCCTTAACCTGGGCTATTGACTTTGGCCAATAATGCTGTGTCGATGCCGGTTCATCGATTATGGCAAATGCTCCACTCTGGTGGGATGTTGGTGATGAGGAAGCCTGTGCTGTGGTGGGGGAGGAGGTATATGGGAACTGTATATTCTGCTCAACTTTTCTGTGAACCTAAAACTGCTCTTAAAAAATTAAAACTAAAAATAAACAGTCCAAAAAAACCCCGAAACCTACCCAAAAAGGGAACGCTAGGCTCAGATGCTTTTAGGAGTAAATTCAACCAAATTTTGAGGAATAGTTTTTTCAACTTATACAAACTTTTCCAGAGAATAAAAAGAGAAAACACTCCCCTTCTCTGAGGCTAGTAAAATATTGATTCCAAAAGTAGATAAGACAGTACAATAAATAAAAATTAAAGCCTATGTCACTCGTGAACATAAAAGCAAAAATTCTATACAAAATATTAGCAACTCAAGTCCAGCAGAACATAGCAAAATAATAAAACATGATCAGACTGGGTTTATTCCAATAATGCAATGGTAGTTGAATACTAAAAATCAGTGTAATATATCACACTCATAGATTAAAGGAAAATAAAATAGGATATGCTCAGTAGATGTAGTTAAAGCAGGTAATAGTTATTTAACAGTCTTTTATGATTTAAAATTGTTTTTAATCTCTTAGCAAATTTAGAATAGAGAGAAAGTTTCTTAACCTAATAAAGGATTCCTAAATACCAACTCTAAACCTAAGGGCCCAATAGTGAAACATCAGAAGCACTTTTGAAAAATTGAAACTAGAGGCCGGGTGCGGTGGCTCACACCTGTAATCCCAGCACTTTGGGAGGCCGAGGCAGGTGGATCACCTGAAGTCAGGAGTTTGAGACCAGCCTGGCCAAGATAATGAAACCTTTTCTCTACTAAAAATACAAAAATTAGCTGGGCATGGTGGCAGGCACCTGTAATCCCAGCTACTCGGGAGGCTGAGGCAGGAGAATCATTTGAACCCAGGCGGTGGAGGCTGCAATGAGCCTGGATGGTGCCATTGCACTCCAGCCTAGGCAACGGAGCGAGACTCCATCTCAAAAAAAAAGAAAAAGAAAAACTGAAACTAGAAAGATGCCGGCCCATCCCACACCAGCTATTACCACTGTGATCCAACCACACTAGAACCAGTGTAGCCCTGGCTATAATGAAATAAAAATGACATAAGATACAAAGATTGGGAAAGAAGAAACAAACTATCATTATCTATATAAGATTTTCTACATGAACAAAACCTCATAATCTAAGGATTAATTATCAGAATTCATAAGAGAGTTTATCAAAATTCCTGCTACTACTCAAAATGCCAAAATCCTTTGCACTTTCAAATATCCACAACAAAGAGTTAGAAAATATAATTTTAAAAATATACTAATTAAAATATCACAAAATAACTGAAACCTAACAAAATAGATATAGGGATAAATCTAATGAAAATGTGAAAGATCTTCATAGATAAAATTATAAAGCTTTACTAAAAGGTATTAAAGGTCAGCCAAGCGCGGTGGCTCACGCCTGTAATCCCAGCACTTTGGAAGATGGAGGCAGGCGGATCACAAGGTCAGGAGATCGAGACCATCCTAGCTAACACCGTGAAACCCCGTCTCTACTAAAAATACAAAAAATTAGCCAGGCATGGTCCGGGCGCCTGTAGTCCCAGCTACTCAGGAGACTGAGGCAGGAGAATGGCATGAACCTGGGAGGCGGAGCTTGCAGTGAGCCGATATCGTGCCACCGCACTCCAGCCTGGGGGACAGAGAGAGACTCCGTCTCAAAAAAAAAAAAAAAAAGGAAGAAAGGTTTATACTAATGTAGAAAGATAATATGTTCATGAATACGGTGACTTAAATACAAAAATATATTTATCCTCTAACTGACCAATAAACAAAATATAACTCCAATCAATCCCAACAGGAGGTTTCACGGGCCTTGTTAAACTGATTCTACATTTGTATAAAGACCATAGCAAAGACGCTCTTGAGTGAGAACAAAAGTGGGGAGACATTGGCCTATAAAATGTAAAGAGTTATTTTGAGGTGGTAGTAATTAAAAAGAGTGACGTTGGTGCAAAAACAAATAGATCAACAGAACAGGAACTAGGGCTCAGAAACAGACTCATATGTATTTGAAAACTTGATATGCATCTGACATGGCATTGTAGACCAAGAGAAAAAGATACACAATGTAAATGTGTTAGCATTATACATAACTAATTATTCATATGAGAAAAAAGAAAATGTATCCCTACTTCACACCATACGCAAAGATACTTCCAGGTGGATCAAGGACTTAAATATGAAATACGAAATATTCAAAGTTTCATAGTAAGACAATATCTTTATGACCTCAGGATAAACAAGAATGTTTTAAGTAAGTCACAAAAAGTGCTAAACCTAAGGGAAAACATAGACAATGACAATTACATTAAAATTAAGATTTTCTATTCATAGGAAACCATCTAGCTTCCAAAAAATCTATTTTCAGAAAAGATACTTGTAGCACATAAAATGACAAAAGGTTAGTATCCATAATTTAAAATGAAATTCTACAAATTAATAAGAAAAATATAAACAATAGAAAAAAGGGCAAACATAATGAATATGCCTGTACTAGAAGAGAGTATAAATAGCCAATGACCACAGGAAAACATGTTCAACCTCGTTAGCACTCAGGAAATTGAAAATAAAATGTCAAATAGATACAATTTCTCACCCACTAAATTTGCAAAAATTAAAGTCTGGAAATATCAAGTATTGTTGGAATTAAGCTACAGGGAACAGTTAGTCATACATTGTCATAAGGTCAACACAACACGGGGGACATTGATGACTTCGAGAACAGTTGGTGGTTGGTGTGGGCAAATGCCCAACCAGAGAAGATTTTAAGAAATGATGAGAGGAGAGGAACTGAAGGCAGCGAGTATAGATGATTCTGTAAAGAAGAGAAAATAAATAGGTAGTGCCTGATGAAAGAACTCAGGTCAAAAGCAGTTTTCTATTTCTCCACCCTTCCCATGCCTTCAGATGGGAGAAATGGCAGAAAGCGGAAATTTTTGATGCAGGAGAGAGACTGATAGAGTGATGCCCTTGAGTAGGTAAGAGAGGATGGGATGAAGGCATAAGTGGAGGAATTGACTTTAGATAGCAGCATGAATGGTTCACCTACAGGAACTGAGAAACCACAGAGGCTGCAGGTACAGGTGCTTGCAGGTGGGTAGGTGTGGTGGCAGCAGTGGATAGAAGCCCTCTGGTGATTCTATTTCCTTGGTGAAATAGGAATCACGATCATTAGCTGAGAGGATCGGGGAGAAGGTGCTGGAGGTCTGGGAAAAGAGAAGCTTGAAATTTTCATCCAGAAAAGCACGAGGTCAAATGGGTTTGGAAAGTATAGTAAGATTGCCCAGAGGCACTAAAAGCCCATTTGAGACCGTAGTCATGAGTTTAAGGTTAGACCAGCCAGCAAGATTGTGTGTTTTTTCTTTTGTTTTGTTTTGTTTCCAGCCACATTCAACCATATGAGAGCAGGCGCAGAGGAAACAGAGATTTTCATTCAACCAGGAATGTTTCTTTGCTGAGCCAGCATGACAAATGGAGAGCGGCAGAGAGTTGAGGATATACCAAAAGAGTGATTATAATGATTAACCATGGAATTCTTGCAGAGGAAGATGAGGAAATAGGATATCAAGTGGATGAGTGATAGCATAATAGCTTTAATGTTCTGCTACACTCAAAGTATGGTTGGAAATGGGGGACTGACAGGAGCGTATAGGAAAGATTAAAGGTGGTGGTCAGGGTAGGATGCATGGAAATGAGATGAGAAACAGTTTTGATTATTGGTAATAAATGTATCTTGGAAATAGAAGTAAGGCAAAATGGAAGAAGGCTTTTAAAGGAGAAGAATTCAAGGAATTGAAAGTCTAGGATGATGGAAGAATCATCTTTATGTAAATCTACACAAATTAACAGGGGCTTATGTTGTGCGCAGTGATGATGCACTAGGAGTTATAGTCAATAAATAAGTAGGGACCCTATTCTACTTCTAGGTCAAGTGGTGTGATGGCTATTGGGAAAAAACATCCACCACTTCAAAGGGTTGCAGGGGAAGCAATAAATTCAGAGGAATATGTGAGAAAACTTTATTTTAAACCATATCAGATCATTTTTTAAAATGAGATTGCCTATATTCTGAAATACTACCAGTTCATTTTGAATAGCTCAAGTTCCTGCTTTACTGATTAATTATTGAGACCTGTTCAGAATATATACTTGTCTTCTCATTTGTCAATCATTATTCATTCAGCACATTTTTATTCAATGCATACTCAACAAACATTTGCTCTAGGTACTTAAAATCCAACAATGGGAACAAAACAAAGATCCCTACCCTTGTAGAGCTTATATTCCAAGTTGACTTATTTTATTTTCAATTTTGTGCAGAAATCAGAGCTGTGGATTGTCTTGCTTTTATGGTAAGCTATTTTCCTGCAAGTACAGTGAACAAAATGGAGTCCGCTAAAAAGAAAATAAAAACTAATGCACCAAAGCTGGGCACTGAGTGGGAACATTTTCCTGCCAAGCAGGAAACACAGTAAAGTACAGGGTGTAGGTAGGTTCCCAGGGATGGGAAATGAATAAGATCTTTTAGAGCCTTAGTACATTCTGTGTTGCTGTAACAGAATACCTGAAACTGGATAATTTATAAAGAATGGAAATTTACTTCTCACAGTTCTGGAGGCTGGGAAGTCCAAGGTTGAGGGGCTAGCATCTGGTAAGGGCCTTCTTGTTGCATCATCCCATCCACAAGGAAGAAGAAGGGGCAGGGAGCATGCAAGACAGAGAGAGAGGGAGGGAGCCAAACTTATCTTTTACATCAGGAGCCCACTCTGGCGATAACTAACTCATTCCCACAATAACAGCATTAATTCATTTAGGAGGGCAGAGCTCTCATGATCTAACTAACTCTCAAAGGTCCCACCTCTTAATACCATCACAATGGCAATCAAATTTCACCATGAGTTTTGGAGGAGACATTCAAACCACAGCAGAGCCCAAAGACCAGGAATGATTTCTGTCCCATATTAGAAAGCAAAGTCTCCATGTGCTGTTGACTGACTGAAGAGGTCTAGGTTTGTCAGGCAGGCAAGAAGACTGTGTTACCGGCAGAGGGGATCCGAGTCACCAGGCACCAAAATATGTTAGTGGTAGAAGGTATTTGAGTTACTGGTGGTAAATCCATATGAGTCAGCAGGAACCTTAATTCTTGCCTCCTCAGAAGAAAAGAATTTGACTGAGAGGCATAAGACTGAAAAGGAGACTGAGGCAGGTTTCATAGCAGGAGTGGAAGTTTATTAAAAAGCTTTAGAGCAGGAAAGAAAGGAAAATATATTTGGAAGAGACCCAAGCTGACATCTTGGAGGTCCAGTGCAGGATGTAATTTAAAATTTCATATGCTGGCCTACTTCCATGTCTTGTGCCCCTTTCCCTTCATTCTTCCCTTAGAGTGAAACGCCTGCATGCACCGTTCCCTGCTTGTGCTTGTGAGGTAAGCGTGTGCACTGTGTTTACTGGAGTTGTGTGCATGCTCACGCGAGGCTTTCTTCCATTTTCTGGTGGAATGCCCCTGGAAGGTCATACTCTGCCATTTTTCCTCTTAATCTGCATGATTGAGCCCACTTGCCCAATTCCTGAGATCTTATTGGAGCCTGCCAATTACCTATTTCAGGTATTTGTATCTATTGGGAAACTACCTCACCCTGGCACCAGCTGTAACCTATGATCATTTTAGAGAGGCAATGTGACAACTGCTGGACCATTACCTGATGGTTGCCTGACATTCCTAGTGGGTTGGGAGGAGTCCCCTCCTGCTCCACTCATGCCTGACTAGCTACCTACTTTAACAGTTAGAGGCAGTCAGCTGTGGATGTGGGCCACCCATCCAGGAGCATGGTGTCCAGCTGCCTCTGCTGCATGTGTGACCTGCCCAAGTTGGTTCTGTGTAGGTGTTGGCAGGCTGATGGCCAGACCAGGAATGGTTGGCCATCTACTATCAGACTCAATCTGTAGTAGTTTCCTAGGGCTGTCAAAACAAAGTACCACACATTGCATGGCTTAGAACACCAGAAATGTATTGTCTCACAGTTATGAAGGCTGAAAAGTCTGAGGCCAAGGTGTCACAGGGTCACGGTCCCTCTGAAACCTGCAGGGGAATGCTTCCTGGCTTCTTCCCACTTTGGTGGTTTGCTGGCAATTTTTGGTATTCTTTGACTTGTACATGTGTCCATCTAGTGTTCCACCTTCACACGGGATCCTCCCTGTGTGTCTTCCCTCTGTATGTGTCTATCTCTATGTTTAAATTTCCCCCTTTCAACAAAGATACCAGTGATATTGGACTAGAGGTCCCACTAAAGACCTCATCTTTTACCTCTGTAAAAACTGTATGTTCAGTTCTGAGGTATTAGGAGTTAGGACTTCGACATATCTTTTTTTTTTTTTTTTTTTTTTTTGAGATGGAGTCTCACTCTGTCTCTCAGGCTAGAGTTCAATGGCACAATCTTGGCTCACTGCAACCTCTGCCTCCCGAGTTCAAGCAATTCTCGTGCCTCAGCCTCCTGAGTAGCTGGGTTTACAGGCACACGCCACCACACCTGGCTCTTTTTTTTTTTTTTTTTTTTTTTTGTATTTTTAGTAGAGACGAGGTTTCGCCATGTTGACCAGGCTGGTCTCGAACTCCTGACCTCAGGTAATCCACCTGCCTCGGCCTCCCAAAGTGCTGGGATTACAGGTGAGAGCCACTGTACCTGGCCTTAATAACTCTGAAGGAAATAAAAATATTTTACCCTAAAATATATTTTTTATATGTAAAGAAATATAAATGGCTGCCACAAAGCCAGCAAACAGAAGTGACCTCACAAAGCTGGATTTTGTGGGGAAAAATTTGCATCTGTGGAGCATCTTCATCAAGTGTAGTCAGGCCCTTTCCATGCCTTTCCAGGATCTTAAAGAGGTTGAGAGTCTGACATCTAAAGTCTAAAAAGTCTAAAAAGAATCATTTACCATCTATTCTGTCAGAGGGAGGCTTTGTCTACATAACAAGGCCATCTTCGGCAGCCAAGCCTCTTCCTTTCTCCCTCCCATAACCTGTCTCGCCACTAAAACCTGGTTTTGGGGCATCCTTTGAGTTCATATTTTTTCTATATTCCCAAGATGACACAGAAGCTTCTAGAACATATTGTTGGGTAGGATCTTCATTCTGAAGGCTCCCATGTATACACATTAAATAAATTGTATGCCTTTCTCCTATTAATCAATCTGCCTCATGTCAGTGATTTTTCAGTGAACTTTTAGGGGGCCAGGAGACTATAGCCCCCACATTTTGAGGACATAATTCAACCCATAGCACAATCTCAATCCTAATTAATGGTTCTAAACTACAGATCTTACCTGTGTCTAACTGCCACTGCATCTTTCCTTTCTATCTCCCATTGAAACTGCCTTTACAAAGTTATGACATAAGAGGAATCTGACATGGCTGACTCCATCTTGCTTCTAGCCTTACAGGCTAGCTGTCTTTGCACATTCCTAGGTGTGGGTCAAGCTAACTTCGGGAGAAATTTAATTTATAGTTTAAATTTAATTTATAGTAGCCCTTTCCCAAAACTAAACTGCTCTTGTAAAACTAATGAAAGGTTTTACAAGAGGACATGATGTAGGCATAGTTAAAAAATTATCAGCCATTATTCCAGAGGTCATAAGAGTTGCAACTTCTCCAATTACTCCTGCAGATAACATCACTATTAGAGAAACTAAGATTGGCCTTTTGAGTTGTCTTTTCAGGTTTTTGCATTTCTGACAACTGGATGGCCCCATCCAGACTTGCCAACCAGCCCTGAGGCCCCCACCCAGGAACAGATTCAGTTCAGGAGGACAGCTTCAATTCCCTATGATTTCATCTCCAATCAGTCAGCACTCCCCACTCCCTGGCCTCTTACCCAGCAAACTATCTTTGAAAAACCCTTAAACTCTGAGCCTTTGATGAGATTAATTTGAGTAATAACTCTGTCTCCCATGTGGTGTGGCCAACCTTGCATCAATTAAACTCTTTACTGCAACGCTATGGTCTTAGTAAATTGATGTTGTTTGTATTAGTGGGCAGGAAGAACTGATCAGATGCAGTTATGCCATCATTTCAAACCCCCTGTATTAGTCCATTCTCATGCTGCTAATGAAGACATACCCAAGACTGGGTAATTTATGAAGGAAAGAGGTTTAATTGACTCACAGTTCCACAATGCTGGGGAGGCCTCACAATCATGGCAGGAGGTGAAGGAAGAACAAAGCCACATCTTACATTGCAGCAGGTAAGAGAGAGCTTGTGCAGGGGAACTCCCATTTATAAAACCATCCAATCTTGTGAGATTTATTCACTACCATGAGAACAGTATGGGGGAAACCACTCCCATGATTCAATTATCTCCGCTTGGCCCTGCCCTTGACATGTGGGGATTATTACAATTCGAGGTGAGATTTGGGTGGGAACACATAAACCATATCACGCCTAGGGCCAACATCACTTGCAGTTCCATACATTTACACAGCTTGTTAGGACTGAATTGCCCTCCACAAAAATTCATACATTGAAGCCCTAACCCCCAATACCTCAGAGTGTGACTGTATTTGGAGATGAGATCTTGAAAGAGGTGATTATAAGCTAACATAAGGTCATGAGAGTGGGACCTAATCTAACCTGACTGGCATCCATATAAGAAGGAGACATTTGGACACCAGGGATGTACACAGAGAAAAGGTCATGTGAAGACACAGCAGGAAGGCAGCCATCTACAAGCCAAGAAGAGAGGCGTCAGGAGAAACCAAACCTGCCCACACCTATCTTGGACTTCTAGCCTCCAGAACAATGAGAAGACACGTTTTTGTTGTTTAAAGAGCTAAGTTGCCAAGATAGCCAAATAGGAACAGCTCTGGTCTGCAGCTCCCAGTGTGATCGAAGCAGAAGACAGGTGATTTCTGCATTTCCAACTGAGGTACCTGGTTCATCTCATTGGGACTGGTTGGACAGTGGGTGCAGCCCACGGACAGTGAGCTGAAGCCAGGTGGGGTGTCGCCTCAACCGGGAAACTCAAGGGGTTGGGGGATTTCCCTTTCCTAGCCAAGGGAAGCTGTGACAGACTACCTGGAAAAATGGGACACTCCCGCCCAAATACTGCACTTTTCCCAAGGTCATAGCAACCAGCAGACAAGGAGATTCTCTCCTGTGCCTGGCTTGGTGGGTCCCACATCCATGGAGCCTTGTACACTGCTAGCGCAGCAGTCTGAGATCAAACTGCGAGGTGGCAGCCTGGCTGGGGGAGGGGCGTCCACCATTGCTGGGGGTTGAGTAGGTAAACAAAGTGGCCAGGAAGCTTGAACTGCGCAGAGCCCACCGCAGCTAAACAAGGCCCACTGCCTCTAGACTCTCCCTCTGTGGGCACGGCATAGCTGAACAAAAGGTAGCAGACAACTTCTGCACACTTAAACGCCCGTCTGACAGCTCTGAAGAGAGCAGTCGTTCTCCCAGCATGGTGTTTGAGCTCTGAGTATGCCTCCTCAAGTGGGTGCCTGACCCCTGTGTAGCCTAACTGGGAGACATCTCCCAGTAGGGGCTGACAGACACCTCATATAGGTGGCTGCCCCTCTGGGCCGAAGCTTCCAGAGGAAGGATCAGGCAGCAATATTTGCTGTTCTGCAGCCTCCACTGGTGATACCCAGGCAAACAGAGTCTGGAGTAGACCTCCAGCAAACTCCAACAGACATGCAGCTGGGGGACCTGATTGTGAGAAGGAAAACTAACAAACACAAAGGAATAGCATCAATATCAACACAAAGGTCATCTACACCAAAATCCCATCTGTAGGTCACCAACATCAAAGACCAAACGTAGATAAAACCACAAAGATGGGGAGAAACCAGAGCAGAAAAGCTGATAATTCTAAAAATCAGAGCACCTTTTCTCCTCCAAAGGATCGCAGCTCCTTACCAGCAATGGAACAAAGCTGAATGGAGAATGATTTTGAGGTGTGATAGAAGTAGGCTTCAGAAGGTCGGTAATAACAAACTTCTCTGAGCTAAAGGAGAATGTTTGAACCCATCGCAAGGAAGCTAAAAACCTTGAAAAAAGATTAGACGAATGGCTAACTAGAATAAACAGTGTAGAGAAGACCTTAAATGACCCGATGGAGCTGAAAACCATGGTGTGAGAACTTCGTGACACATGCACAAGCTTCAATAGCCAATTCAATAAAGTGGAAGAAAGGGTATCAGTGATTGAAGATCAAATTAACGAAATAAAGTGAGAAGACAAGGTTAGAGAAAAAAGAGTAAAAAGAAATGAACAAAGCCTCCAAGAAATATGTGACTACGTGAAAAGACCAAATCTGCATTTGATTGGTGTACCTGAAAGTGATGGGGAGAATAGAACCACGTTGGAAAACACTCTTCAGGATATTATACAGGAGAACTTCCCCAGTGTAGAAAGGCAGACCAACATTCAAATTCAGGAAATACAGAGAACACCACAGAGATACTCCTCGAGAAGAGCAATCCTAAGACACATAATTGTCAGATTCACCAAGGTTGAAATGAAGGAAAAAGTGTTAAGGGCAGCCAGAGAGAAAGGTTGAGTTACCCACAAAGGGAAACCCATCAGACTAACAGCAGATCTCTCAGCAGAAACCCTACAAGCCAGAAGAGGGTGGGGGCCAATATTCAACATTCTTAAAGAAAAGAATTTTCAACCCAGAACTTCATATCCTGTCAAACTAAGCTTCATAAGAGAAGGAGAAATAAAATCCTTTACAGACAAGCAAATGCTGAGAGATTTTGTCACCACCAGGCCTGCCTGACGAGAGCTCCTGAAGGAAGCACTAAACGTGGAAAGAAACAATTGGTACCAGCCACTGCAAAAACATGCCAAATTGTAAAGACCATTTATACTATGAAGAAACTGCATGAATTAATGATAAAATAACCACAGAACATCATAATGACAGGATCAAATTCACACATAACAATATTAACCTTAAATGTAAATGGGCTAAATGTCCCAATTAAAAGACACAGACTGGCAAATTGGATAAAGAGTCAAGATTCATCAGTGTGCTGTATTCAGGAGATGCATCTCATGTGCAAAGACGCACATAGGCTCAAAATAAAGGGGTGGAGGAAGATCTACCAAGCAAATAGAAAGCAAAAAAAAGCAGGAGTTGCAATCCTACTCTCTGATAAAACAGATTTTAAACCAACGAAGATCAAGAGACAAAGAAGGCCATTACATAATGGTAAAGGGATCAATTCAACAAGAAGAGCTGACTATCCTAAATATATATGCACCCAATACAGGAGCACCAAGATTCATAAAGCAAGTCCTTAGAGACCTACAAAGAGACTTAGACTCCCACACAATAATAATGGGAGACTTTAACACCTCACTGTCAGTATTACACAGATCAATGAGACAGAATGTTAATAAGGATATCCAGGACTTGAACTCAGCTCTGCAACAAGCAGACCTAATAGACATCTATAGAACTCTCCACCCCAAATCAACAGAATATACACTCTTCTCACAACCACGTCGCACTTATTGTAAAATTGACCACATAATTGGAAGTAAAGAACTCCTCAGCAAATGTAAAAGAACAGAAATCACAACAAACTGTCTCTCAGATCACAGCACAATCAAATTAGAACTCAGGATTAAGAAAATTCACTCAAAACCATACTACTACATGGAAACTGAACAACTTGCTCCTGAATGACTACTGGGTAAATAACAAAATGAAGGCAGAAATAAAGATGTTCTTTGAAACCAATGAGAACAAAGACACAATGTACCAGAATCTCTAGGACACATTTAAAGCAGTGTATAGACAGAAATTTATAACACTAAATGCCCACAAGAGAAAGCAGGAAAGATCTAAAATCAACATCCTAACATCACAATTAAAAGAACTAGAGAAGTAAGAGCAAACACATTCAAAAGCTAGCAGAAGTCAAGAAATAACTAAGATCAGAGCAGAACTGAAAGAGATAGAGACACAAAAAAAACCCTTCAAAAAATCAATGAACCCAGGAGCTGGTTTTTTGAAAAGATCAACAAAATTGATAGAACGCTAGCAAGACTAATAAAGAAGAAAAGAGAGAAGAATCAAATGGATGCAATAAAAAATGATAAAGGGGATATCACCACAGATCCCACAGAAATACAAACTACCATCAGAGAACACTAAAAACACCACTACACAAATAAACTAGAAAATCTAGAAGAAATGGATAAATTCCTGGACACATACACCCTCCCAAGACTAAGCCAGGAATAAGTTGAATCTCTGAGTAGACCAATAACAGGCTCTGAAATTGAGGCAATAATTAATACCCTATCAACCAAAAAAGTCCAAGACCAGATGGATTCACAGGCAAATTCTACCAGAGGTACAAAGATGAGCTGGTACCATTCCTTCTGAAACTATTCCAATCAATAGAAAAAGAGGGACTCCTCCCTAACTCATTTAATGAGTCCAACATCATACTGATGCCAAAGTTTGGCAGAGACACAACAAACAAAAAAGAGAATTTTAGACCAATATCCCTGAACATCAATGCAAAAATCCTCAATAAAATACTGGCAAACCGAATCCAGCAGCATGCCAAAAAGCTTATTCACCACAATCAAGTTGGCTTCATCCCTGGGATGCAAGGCTGGTTCAACATATGCAAATCAATAAACGTAACCCATCACATAAACAGAACCATTGACAAAAAACACACGATTATCTCAATAGATGAAGAAAAGGCCTTCAACATAATTCAACAGCCCTTCTTGCTAAAAACTCTCAATAAACCAGGTATTGATGGGACATATCTCAAAATAATAAGAGCTATTTATGACAAACCCACAGCCAATATCATACTTAATGGGCATGTATTCCCTTTGAAAACCGGCACAGGACAAGGATACCCTCTCTCACCACTCCTATTCAACATAGTGTTGGAAGTTCTGGCCAGGGCAATCAGGCAAGAGAAAGAAATAAAGGGTATTCAATTAGGAAATGAGGAAATCAAATTGTCCCTGTTTGCAGATGACATGATTGTATACTTAGAAAACCCCATTGTCTCAGCCCAAAATCTCCTTAAGCTGATAAGCAACTTCAGAAAAGTCTCAGGATACACAATCAATATGCAAAAATCACAAGCATTCCTATACACCATGAACAAACAGACAGCCAAATCACGAGTGAACTCCCATTCACAATTGCTACAAAGAGAATAAAATATCTAGGAATCCAACTTACAAGGAATGTGAAGAACCTCTTCAAGGAGAACTACAAATCACTGCTCAACGAAATAAAAGAGCACACAAATGGAAGAATATTCCATGCTCACGGATAGGAAGAATCAATATTGTGAAAATGGCCATGCTGCCCGAAGTAATTTATAGATTCAATGCCATCCCCATCAAGCTACCAATGACTTTCTTCACATAATTGGAAAAAACTACTATACAGTTCATATGGAACAGAAAAATAGCACACATTGCCAAGACAATCCTAAGCAAAAAGAACAAAGCTGGAGGCATCACGCTACCTGACTTCAAACTATACCACAGGGCTACAGTAACCAAAACAGCATGGCACTGGTACCAAAAAAGATATACAGACCAATGGAACAGAACAGAGGCCTCAGAAATAACACCACACATCTACAACCATCTGATCTTTGACAAACCTGACAAAAACAAGAAATGGGGAAAGGACTCCCTATTTAATAAATGGTGCTGGGAAAACTGGTTAGCCATATGTAGAAAGCTGAAACTGGATCCCTTCCTTATACCTTATACAAAAATTAATTCAAGATAGATTAAAGACTTAAATGTTAGGCCTAAAACCATAAAAACTCTAGAAGAAAACTTAGGCAATACTATTCAGGACACAGGCATGGGCAAGGACTTCATGACTAAAACACCAAAAGCAATGGCAACAAAAGGCAAAATAGATAAATGGGATCCAATCAAACTAAAGAACTTCTGCACAGCAAAAGAAACTACCATTAGAGTGAATAGGCAACCTACAGAATGGTATAAAAATTTTGCAATCTCCCCATCTGACAAAGGGCTACAGAATCTACAAAGAACTCAAACAAATTTACAAGAAAAAAACAAACAATCCCATCAAAAAGTTGGCAAAGGATATGAACAGACACCTCTCAAAAGAAGACATCTATGCAGCCAACAGACACAAGAAAAAATGCTCATCATCACTGGTCATCAAATAAATGCAAATCAAAACCACAATGAGATACCATCTCATGCCAGTTAGAATGGCAATCATTAAAAAGTCAGGAAACAACAGATGCTGGAGAGGATGTGGAGAAATAGGAATGATTTTACACTGTTGGTAGGAGTGTAAATTAGTTCAAGCATTGTGGAAGATAGTGTGGTGATTCTTCAAGGATCTAGAACTAGAATTACCATTTGACCCAGCAATCCCATTACTGGGTATACACCCAAAGGATTATAAATCATGCTGCTATAAAGACACATGCACACGTATGTTTATTGCATCACTATTCACAATAGCAAAGACTTGGAACCAACCCAAATGTCCATCAATGATAGACTGGATTAAGAAAATGTGGCACATATATACCATGGAATACTATGCAGCCATAAAAAAGGATGAGTTCATATCCTTTGCAGGGACATTGATGAAGCTGGAAACCATCATTCTCAGCAAACTAGTAAAAGGACATAAAACCAAACATCACATGTTCTCACTCATAGGTGGGAATTGAACAATCAGATCACTTGCACACAGGGTGGGGAACATCACATACCAGGGCTTGCACACAGGGTGGGGAACATCACATACCAGGGCCTGTCGGGGGCTGGGGGACTGAGGGAGGGATGGCATTAGGAGAAATACCTAACGTAAATGATGAGTTGATGGGTGCAGGAAACCAACATGGCACATGTTTGCCTATGTATCAAACCTGCACTTTGTGCACATGTACCCTAGAACTTAAAGTATAATAATAATAATAACAATAATAATAAAGATTTGAGTCTGTGGCATTCTATTATGGCAGCTAGAGCTGACTGATACATTGCTCCATTTGATAGTTCTCCCAGGCACTGCCCCAGGACTCACTCACTGCCCCATGTCATCTCTTTTGACTCACATCTCTGAATGTCAGTGTGTAACACCCATGCAGTAATTTTCATTCTCAGTTTAGGTAGGTAAGTGATATGGTTTGGCTGTGTTCCCACCCAAATCTCATTTTGAAATGTAGCTCCTAGGTGTCTCATGGGAGACACCCGGTGGGAGTAAATTGAATCATGGGGGCAGGTCTTTCCCATGCTGTTCTCATGGTAGTGAATAGGTATAAAACCATCACGAGATCTGATGGTTTTATAAAGGGGAGTTCCCCTACACAAGTTTTCTTGCCTGCCACCATATAAGACATGACTTTGTTCCTCCTTCCCCTTCCACCATGATTGTGAGGCCTCCTCAGCCATGTGGAACTGTGAGTCAATTAAACCTCTTTCCTTTATAAATTACCCAGTCTTGGGTATGTCTTTATTAGCAGTGTGGGAACAGACTAACACAGTAGGCATAGTTTGTTATGCTTCTATCAGCAGGCTGGTGTGGCCTTTGTTGCCCACAGCATGAGGCAGCTATGTAAGGGGTTGACGGAAACAGAGGGAGGAATGGGTTTCAGCCATGGTTGTAGAGAATGAGAAAGTGGATCATGTGGACATTAGGCAGCTCACCTGCAAAGCAGCTTGATAGAAAAGCTCAGTTCATTCTTAAAATTCTGCCTTATTTCAGTAGGTCCAGAAATGGAGAAAGGGGGAAGCTACCCTTCCTAACTCTCCTCTATCCTCCACATCATCCCTGACATTTCTTTGATTTTCCCTCCTTGGCTTTCTCCTGGATACAGCTTCCTTTCCTTAATGGATACCTTTATGTCCCTCTCTCCTATGGTACTTTCCTTCCTCTTC
This sequence comes from Macaca mulatta, assembly GCF_049350105.2. Classification (NCBI taxonomy): domain Eukaryota; kingdom Metazoa; phylum Chordata; class Mammalia; order Primates; family Cercopithecidae; genus Macaca; species Macaca mulatta. Next base: position 114,660,169 of record NC_133413.1, read on the forward strand.
TAGCTCTCCACTGGCTTCCTGATCTTGCCTAGATAACAATAGTTAAAGCTGCAAAGAGACCTAGGTGTTGAACACCTCATCGTTTTGGACTCTGTGGCCATAGCTGTGGATGAGATTGACTTAGGAGTTTACATTCTTGTGTTTTGGAGGCAGAAGATAAACAAACAAGGAAACTATCAGAGCGTAATGTGCTGAGAATTAAAATGAAGAGATGAGATTGCAACTGCGTGCTCCATCAGGGGATGGCTTTAGATTGGGTGGCTTTTGCTGCAGCTCTTGTGATGTTGAGGGTGGGGGGGAATTGACAATTTATGATCCACAACACCATTAACCAGGTTGAGAAACTATCAGATACACTGCAGAGTTCTGCAATTTTGGCTCTAAGTTACAAAAGAAGTGAGTAAGTTTTCTTATCTATACCAGACAGAGGTTGTAACCAGGCCTGGTTAGAAAATGAATAAACAGTGAGTCCAAGTGCCATTTTCTTTGTCTGTTTAGAGAATTTTTACTTATCACGAAGTTTTCTTACGAGGTCTTTGATAAGGCAATGGCATATTATTAAAAGCTATTATCTAAGAAAACAAAACCAGTAGATGCATGTTTTACCCTGATGCTATCTTTAAGTGGCAGATGTCCAGGGACATTGGAGAGTAACTTGGGATATTAAAGCCAGGCACTGTCCCTTGGGCCTCAGCCCTAGGTTTAGAGTGTCCTTTCACATGGGGCACCTTTGTAGAAACATCCTCTTGCCCCAGGAGCAAGTTGCTGAGGGCCAGGAGGATTCAGTCCTCCAGGTCTTGGAGGAGCTCCAAGCTCTTGGCCTTGGAGGTGCTCAGAGGTAGCCCTTGGTGTGGAGCTGGAGAGGGACATGGGTGGGGAGCATAGGTGGTGCAGGAGCAGTTGGAGCATCCAGACCCTCCCTCCAGAGGTTTGGATCTTGTTGCTAATGTGCATTCCAGGACCAGCACATTGACCTTAGGCTCAGGAAGGGACTTACCGGTCAGTTGCTTCTTTTGTGGGGCCTGCCAGGATTTGAAATGAAGCAGAAGCTCTCATAACATTCAGCCATAAATCTAAATCTTTTTTTTTAACTCAAGCAAAATAGTGAGATAACTTGACATTTTGCATGCTTAAATTTAGAACAGATGACAGAAATTGAATACTCACGTCATAAGCTGCTTCATTTAAACAAACACACAGAACCAGACTCTGCTTCATGTGACTTGGATCTTGAGAACGCTTCACTCTTTGCCAAAATTTAAAACCCTTAAGGTGGCTAATAAATATGGGCCTGAGAATGAGGTCACCGGACCTCCAGGCCTGGTTCTTTCTTGGCTGACAAAGCCATCCCTGTGGGCCTCAGAAAATCCTTCTCTGAGATGGCCTGGTGTGGTGGCTCTTGTGCCCAGAGGGCACACACAGTCCAAAATGAGCACACACAGTGGTGAGGACATACCTCAAGGTCTGGGAGCATGTGAACAGGGGAATATATGAGACTACCTTACAGTATATGCCTACTATGTCTAATAATGGTTGTCAATAACTGCTGGAAGCATGCTTTGCTTGTCTTTTTTTTTTTTTTTTTTTTTTTTTTTTCCGACAGGGTCTCAGTCCATCACCCAGGCTGGAGTGCTGTGGCAGGGATCACAGGTCACTGCAGCCTCTAGTGTAATCACTCAGTGGGTTCTTCCTGCCTACTGCACAGACAAAACCAGTTCACTGAGACCATGATACCACAATTAAGAAAGAGTTTAATTGATGGAAGGCTGGCCATGTGGGAGATGAGGTTATCACTCAAATCAGTCTCCGCAAGAACTCAGAGGCTGGGGTTTTGATGGACAATTTGGTGGGTAGGAGGGCTAGGGAATAGGTATTGCTGATTGGCTGGGGATGAAATCACAGGGGCGTGGGAAACGGTCTTTGAGCATTGAGTTTGCCTCTGAGTGGGGCCTGCAGGATTGGTTGAGTCATGAGTCATGGGTCCAGGTGGGGTCTATCTATAGGAGCAATTGGGAAAGTCACAAATCTTGTGCCCTCTGATTATATGACTCCTGAGTAGTTAGGGATTATATAAACTATGTCTATATTTTAGCAGAATTCAGGTCCCTCCCATAATCTTAATCTCATAGCCTTTCATTAGTTTTTGGTCCCTGAGCAAGGAGGGGGTTAGTTCTAGGGAGGGACTATTATCATCCTTGCTTCAAGGTTAGATTCCTTCCATGATTAGCTTGGCCTGTGCCCAGGAATGAGCAAAGTCAGCCAGCCAGCCTGCGAGGCTAGAAGCAAGATGGAGTCAGCCATGCCGTATTTCTCTCACTGTCATAATCTTTGCAAAGGCAGATTCACCAACTCCTGGGCTCAAGAGACCTTCCTGCCTCAGCCTCCTGAGTAGCTGGGACTACAGACATGTACCACCATTCTGGCTAATTTTAAAAATTTTTTTATTGAGACAGGATCTTGCTATGTTGTCCAGGCTGGTCTCAAACAGTTGGCCTCAAGTGATCCTCCCACCTTGACCCTCCAAAGTGCTGGGATTATAGGCCTGAGCCACAGCACCTGGTTTACTTTGCCTGTCTTAAATCTCCTGAGTCTCATGATAACCTTATGAGGTATTACCTCATAAGGTTCTGAATAAGGATTCTGAAGCTCAGAAAGGTTAAGTAACTCATCCAAGTTCACACAGCTGTAGGTAAGGACCCAGGCACCTGAGTGCACACACCTGCCTCGTAGTCTCTGAGCACTTCCCATCATCACTGAATGGAAGGATGGGAATAGGATGGAGCTGTGATTCTGATCCACAGATGTTCCCTACTGGGAGTGGTCATCTCTGGTTCTGTGTCAGCACTGGGGAGAGAGAGTTGCTTGTTGGAGGGCAGGAGAAGGCATGAATGGAAAATGAAATGAATGATTCTATTGAGAAAAAAAATTATTGCTCCACCACCATGAGAAAGGTACAGTGTTTTAAAATTTCCCTTTTGAGAACATTGAGGCCGATCCTAGAAAAATGAATCTAATGGAAGAAAAAAAGAGAGGCAAAGGGAGCCCAATAATTTGGGTATAAACATTCCATTTTCAACAATCTTTTCTTCTTCAAATACCACCTTTTCTCACCTTTGTGGGAAGACCCTATAATTTTAGACTTATCTCAACTGTTGCTCCAAAGGCTGGCTGGGGTTGTCAGGCAGGACCATCTGTGCTGGAACGAGATTTCCTGCAAAGACACGATTTTCACTTACTAAGAGCTATACATGACATCATGCACTTTCAACAGGAACTTCTTCACTTTTGCATGTCTCTTCCTTTCCTGCCTAAACAGATGCCTGCCTGTTATTCTACAAGCAAAACAATGGTGAGGCACGTTATTGGATAAGCTGTTTCATTTTCATGGGGCACAGCTGGAGAACCCATATGTAGCGATCTGGCCAGAATTGATTGCTGGCTTTGCCTGAGGACAGAACATCCAGACCAATGTCAAACATTTATTCAAAGCCAGTGGGTCTAGTCTTTCCAACCCTTTCTTCATGATCTCTACTCAAAAGTTGTTAGAATGAATTCATTTAGCTTTTTGTGGGTTTTCTTATGGATATTCGTTTTTTCTGACTGCCTGGATATACATGTACATCAAGCCCTTTGTCACCTAATTTAAGTTCAGTTGATAGACAGGTACAAGGCAGGTGCCCTGGAGATGAGGAAGGAAGAGGTTGGGTATCACAGGGTAAAATGATGGTCCCTTAACTCTTGAGGCTTGCATTCAAATTAAGTACCGATCTAATGTTTAAATAGACCAATTCAAATAAATGCATACATAAAGTACCAGAGGGTCATCCATGTTGGTGCCACACTGTTAAATAATACTGACCAGGAGAATATTATTATTAATGTAATAGTACACAACACCATTTATTGAGCATATGGTATGTGCCTGGCAGTTGTAAGGTGGGCACTATCCTTGTTTTGATGACAAAACAACAAACTCTGGGTGTTAGTCCATTCTTGCATTACGATAAAGGAATACCTGAGGCTGGGCAATTTATGATGAAAAGAAGCTTAATTGGCTTACAGTTCTGCAGGCTATACAAGCACAGTTCCAGTATCTGCTCAGCTTCTGGTGGGACCTTAGGAAGCTTGCAATCATGGTGGAAGATGAAGCAGGAGCAGGAGAAGGGGGAGCAGTCACATGGAGAGAGAGGGAGCAAGAGAGGCGGTGGGGGAGGGGACCACACGCTTTTAAACCAGATCTTACATGAACTCAGAGGGAGAACTCACTCATCACCAAGAGGATGGCTGTAAGCCATTCGTGAGGGATCTGCCCCCATGATCCAATCACCTGCCACCAGGCCCCACCTCCAACACTGGGGATTGCATTTCAACCTGAGATTCGGAGTGAACAAACATTCAAGCTGTATCACTCTGTGAAGTGCTAAGGTCACAGAGCTGGTAATGGCAAAGTCGCAGGTCTGCATCCAGATCCTATATTCTGAGCCATGAGGCTATGCTGCCCCCGACGAGGAAGCCAAGGCATGGACTGGCAATGTGACACCATGCATGGGTGCAAAACCTGCTAATGAATTAAGCAAAATGGCATTGTTAAAAAGAGCTGTGTCTGAGGACCTGGGTTTGGGCCCTTTCTGCAGTTTTCTACTTGTGACATTAGGAAAATCGTAGAATAATTCTTTGCACCTCAGTTTCCTCATTTCTCCAATTTTCATACGACTAGCCAACTCTTACATATGTTGAATAGGAAAATACATGTGCAAAGTCCTCACCAACTACTATTAACAGTTTGGATGAGTACGTGCAAAGCAAACGTGGGTGAAACACGGCCTATTTTAACTACTGGTGAATAAAGAAATAGTGCATCTAGGAGGTACCTAAAATAGCATTAGCTTCAACCTTTGTATACTGCAAACAAAATCTGTGTCTGCTCCCTGGGCTGGTAGATCCTTGGTCCTCCCATACCCCATTCTGGTGGTGTGCAGAGTGAACCTATAAACTCCCAGTGGAAATCAATTCACAGAATCACCAGGAATGAAGATGCTATTTCTGGATATATGGGGCAAAGCTCTGTCTTCCCCAATATTTTATGCCTTAAATCACAGAGAAGAAAAACTGTGAGATTTACCTGCCCCAATAGAATCGAGGGAGTGTGTGTGGAAAGACTCACACAGAAATTGTAAAACATTTTGCTTTCTTGCTTCCCTTCACCCACAAAGGCCCCAGACCCCTTTAGGAAGATTCAGAAAGTGAATCGCTGGTGCTTCCGAGTGGGCGTGGCCCCTGGCAATCGCTGTCGTCATCGGCTCGCTTCCTGTGCCATCGCAGGCCCCAAGGGCAGGGCTGGTATGACTGCCTGTGTCATTCCTCTTTGCTTTACTTGTCCAGGGCTATGGCTGAGCCCCAGGTGCTGCGGTGCTGTCACATTTCATCAACAGGGGCCCTGTCAAAGAATTCCAAAGAAATCTCCAAGTTGCCTGTCAGAAATGAAACCAAGCACCTCTGTGCCCCAAGCCATGTCCGGCCCAGCCCACATCACCCATGAAGGTTCCAGTAGTAAGAACAGCAGGGACCCATTGAGTTCTTCCTCTGTGCCTGACTCTGGGCTTGGGGCTTTTCCAGGGCTGTCTCCAGATCTCCCAGGTAGCCAGCGGGGAAGGCTCTACCTCATTGTGCAGATAAACAAATTCAGGCTCATAGAGGGACTGGGCTGACATTGGAACCCAGGCGGACACTTCTGCTGAACTTCATTCCAGTTCAGCAAGGTTAAGACTGGGATTGATTCGTACCTGAAAGTAGCATAGTACTGGAGGAGTTCACATCTCTCATATTAACAATTAGTCAAACTTTTGCTAGATGTCTGACTCCATGTTTTACAAGCAGTATTGCATTATTTTTCACAACAACTAATGATACCCCGCTTTAGGGAGTGAGGGTTTTGGGAACTTAAGTAACTTCCCCATGGGCCACAGCTGTAAGGAGCTGAGCCAGGATTCAAACTCAGGCCCGTCTGAGCGTGAGGTCCTTGCTCTGAACCACTGTCCTCTACTGGCTTTTTCTGCGGTTCTCCGACATTCATCTTAGGAACTCATTAAGCCAGGGCTGCTCCACATGGCAGGCAGAGAGTGGGAAGACAGCCAGGAAAAGGGCAAGGGGCGTGGAGAAGTCCTGCTCAGTTCTTTGGCTGCCAGCTGTCCCTGTTAAGTCTGATTGGGAAACAGCTCTATGACGTGCCAGGCATTGGCATGGTGCTTTCACATTTATTAGATTGTTTCAGTCTCAGAACAAGCTTGTTGAGCAGCTGCTATCACCTCCACTTTACAAACAAGGACATTGAGACTTCATAGATTAGGTGACTCTCCAGGTCACATAGCTAGTAAGTGGCAGAGCCTGGGTGGGAACTGTGGCTCTAGACAGTATTTGAGGAGTGGCTCCTTTGGCAGACACTCTTTGTTGATCGACTCAATGGATAATCCCGCTCCCTTATCCTGGGCATCTCTTTACGAAGGGCAATTTCTTCCTTTCTGTCCCTGGTCTGATCACATGACAGTTCAGACCAATGGGATGTCAGCAGAAGTCCATTAGGAGCTTCTGGGAAGGCTGCTGCTTTTTCTGAAGAAAGGGATAGATGCCATTTAACTCCACCTCTTCCCGCCTTCTTCTTGGTTTAATGGGGTCACATTCCTTGAGTAGCACCAGCCATCTTGCAAACTTGTAAGAAAGGCCAAGAGCAGGTGGTCCTGACATCACTGAGCCACCGGATCTACACCATCAGCTGCCTAGCTGTAGGCTTCTCGGTATGTGCAACAAATACATCCCCTTTCTTTTTAAGCCCTTGAAAGTCTGGCTTTCTCTAACTTGCAGCCAAGCATACTCTTGATGAATGCAGGTCCTTATGGGACAGAATAAAGCAGTAGCAAGTCTTGTGATGCCCTGGTCAGGTGAGTTCTATTGGTTAGTAAGCACCAAGATAGGAGTCCATTCATTTGCCAGGCATGAAGCCCTTGGATATGATAATAAAACTCTTGGAATAATGAGAGTCATGTGAAATTGGTATTTTATTTCTCTAAACTAAAATATTAGATCAATGATCAGGCACAGAACACGAACTAAAGTTGATAGACTTTCAGGAGCAAACTTGTGAAGGGCTGTCGTCATCTCTGAGACCCCTTTAGAGCCCACCAAACCTGATGAAGATCTTTCTGAGAAAAGCAGAAAGGAGAGCAGTCAAGGAGGACGGAAGTCAAAGTTGGAGACCCCGAGATATTTCCCAGGGAGTGCCAGAAACGTGGGGATGTTGATGACTCTGCCTGACTCTCCCCTTGTCCTCCACTCTTTCTCTCTGTCACTGGGTGCAAAATTGGCAATTTCATGCAGGGGCTAACAGTGTAGGCAACAGATTGTCTGAGTTCAAACCTCAGTTATGAATACAACCCAATTATGAGAGTTACTATCCATATAGCACTGGACAAGTTACTTAAACTCTCTAAGTCTGTCCTCCATCTATAAAACAGACTAATAACAATGCCTAATTCACAGGGTTTTCATGAAGCTTAAATTAGATAAGCCACACCATGTACTTAACTCAGGCCCTGGCTTATGGTCATTGATAATGTTAGTTATTGTTAGGGTCTCCAGCAAGAGCAGATGGCTATTTGTCCAGGGTGCTATTATCACACAAGAAGGCCTTCTTGCCTCCAACTCTCCTGCTTTCTGCTTTAGTCCTGCTGTGCTGACCGTTATGTGCTCACACTGTTAACTCCCCTTGAAGTCAGAAAAGCCAGTGTTGGGGATGGTGGACAGTCAGAGCCTTGGCCGCTTTCCAGCTGAAGGCCTTGGCCAGTGGCCTTGACTTTCCCAGCACTAGCCTGTTTATACCCAACGAGGCAAACTACCACAGGGCAAGTCAGGACAAGAGCAGGGGTGCCAGGAAAGAGCCAGCCCATGAAATAGAAACGGGTCGACCAGATATCTTCTGGGGGCCCCATTTTGTCTTATGGTTTGAGATTGGGATAAAATTGAACGTAACAAATTTAACTCTGAGTGAGACAACATGGGATTTTTTTTCCTCCTCATTTAAGTCTGGGCAGTTTTCCTATTAGTCAAGAGAACAAGCCATACATCTCACCATGGACACGAGTGCTGGGCACACAGTGCACTGTGCTGCCTCCCCTGTTTCCAGAAAGAGTTGATGGATCCTTCCCCTCACATTTATTTCAGCCTTTAACGTGGCAGAGTAGAATTTCAACAAGACAGAAATAGAAGACAGAAAGGTTGGTCCTGTCAAAAGCTCTTAATATAATTATGAGTCCAACCTCCCCATGCACCCCCCAACCTCCAGGAATAATTAGGCTGCAAGACGCTGGGAACCAAACTGAGGTCTGGGAGGAAAGAGACAGGCAGGCTGAGGACAGGCTGATTAGCGCAGTGGCTGCTGCTGTTCTGCAGGAGGAGGACGCTGAGATGCCGCAGCCCTGCGGGCTCCCTGGGAATTCTGCTGGTTCATAAAAGCCCCAGTTAGAGCTTGGCTCATCCCAGGCAGCAATTAGTGACTCTAATAATTTCAGCTGATGCATTTGGGCTGCCTTCTCCCCCGACACTGAACACTTCATAGTGCACAGAGTCTTTGCTGCAGGTTAGTTCTGTGAAATATGCCCTCATTGCACCTTTCCACCCACAGTGTCCACAGAAGGAGGCCGAGGCTCTAGGCTTCAGGCCTGATGGGGGCCTCAGAGGCAGGCCCAGCCCAGTACATCCAGGGTACCAGCAGGAAAGCAGATTCCCTCTTCCCTTGGACATTTGCTTTATGTTTAGTGTTTAATTTCTCTTTGAAAGGCAATCTACAGAACGAAGAAAAGCAGTCCCCAAAGTCCATTTTGAGCTGTCTCTTCTCCAACTTAATTTCCATTCTAATGTTTATGTGGCTCCCACCCGCAGCTGGCACTTGCGATTCCATTTCTGCAGCTATTCTCCCCAGGGTCTGCTATCTTATCAGGGGCTTTCACTGTACCATTTCAGGGTTTGGAGCAGAATTACAGAGTTTGGGTGTTGATGGGGACAGCTCAGGAGTGGTCCAGCACCCTGGAAATGAGCTCCCCCAGCTTCATTCTCTCCAGCCCCAAAGACAGGCTGCCCTTTTGTTCTGCTGGTTGCCACCTGGACTGCAGAGCACCTATTCTAGACTAGTGGCGAAGTGACAGCTCTCTGTGCTCTGTACACAGAACAGACTTGGGTCCCTGGAACCTGGTTCTCCATAATTCTGTACCTGGCTTCTGTCAACAGTGGTGCTGACTGTGTCTTTAAGAGGCACTTCAGTTTAGCCTTTTAAAATACTCTCTTAAGCCAAACCAGATTGCCCTGGGTTTGAATCTCAGAACTGCCACTTACCAGCTGTATGAATTTGAACAATTTCTCTAACTTCTGTATGCCTCAGTTTTCTCACATATAAAATTGTGTATCAACAGTACAGGGCCTTTGTTAGCATCAAACAAAGTAATAGATATAAATTTCCTGGAAGAGTGCCAGGCTGGGTGTGGTGGCTCACGCCTGTAATCTCAGCACTTTGGGAGGCCAAGGTGGGAGGATTGCTTGAGCCCAGGAGCTTGAGACCAACTTGGGCAACAAAGTGAGACCCTGTCTGTACAAAAAATACAAAAAATAGAATTAATCAGGCGAGGTGGCATGCACCTGTAGTCACTGCTACTCAGGAGGCTAAGGCAGGAGTATTGCTTGTGCCTAGGAGTTTGAGACTACAGTGAGCTATGATTGTGCCACTGCACTCCAGCCTGGGGTCACAGAATGAGACCCTGTCTCAAAAAAAAAAAAAAAAAAAAAAAAAAAAGCATCAGGCACAGGTAGCATCAGTAAGGGTTGGATGTAATTATTATTACTATTAGTAGACTTTCCTGGGAGGATGGAGCTGCAGTCCCCAGCATGTCCAGCAGGGTGCGCCCTGCAGTTCAGAGGCACAGAGTGTGCAGGAGGTGGCCTCACTGTGGGCTCCCCTGCATGCCAACTGCTGGATACCCACTTAATGGATCCTATTGGACCAATGAGTGCTTCTATCCCTTCACAGGCTCCATGTTTATCTTTCTAAACCATCGTGCCTGAAGACTCCTGGAAGGTGACTTGTTTGTGAGGAAGGTAAGAGAGCAGGAAGACAGGGAGGAAATCACCTGGGTTCTGATTCCCATCCTCGGAAGGGCTCAGTCACTGGGCAAAACCCTCACTACTGGCAAGAGGCATAACGGGCATTTTCATCCACACAGACTGGCTCTGAGGGTGCCCCCACCCAGCATGATGAGCCCTTTGGGGAGTGGTCCTTTTGCCAGGGGCTGCTCTGTGCCATCCCGGGCTTTGGAGCGGTGGCTGGTGTGGATGATTCCACCAACAAACCTCTGAAAACAGAAATGAGGCTGTTTCATAATCTCCAAAGGCTGGAGACGTTCCAGGCAGTGGGGAGAGAAGCTGGCCTACTTTAAAGAGCTTCAGAGAAGGAAATTCCCAACTGTCTGCAGACCTGGGAAGAGCTGCCACCTTCAGGCCAAGTGTAGATGACAGGTCTCTTCCTAAAATGCTCTGCCACCTGTTCAACCCCTGTGGGAGCCCACACTTCACAAACCTGTCCCCTGCGTGCTGGCAGGGAATTCCTTGGATCTAACCAGAGCCTGTGCCCTGCTCACTATCTATCTACGTGGTCTCGCTTCTGGGCAGGTGTGGATAAAGTCTCTCTGTGCCCCTACTAAATTAGGTCCCCAGGTAGGAGGACATGCAGCTGCCTCTGGCAGCCACTCTCTGCATTTGCCTAACTTGCTTTGTGGCACACTCTGCCAGCTGCCTATGTTAGCGGCTGCTCCACAGCGCAGAACGCAGATTAGAAGTCTATGGGCTCTGCAGGGGTCCAGGCTGCACTGACCTCCTGCAAGCTGGGTGGGGTAGGGTGAACTCCAGGAGCGTGGGTCTCCTGAAGGCTGGGCTTGGGCCCTGGAGGTGGGCAGACCTCTATGTCTGCAACCTGCCACCCAACCCCTCCTTGGGCCTTCAATACCCTGGAGTCACCCATCAGAAAGGCCAGGCCTCTTGATTGCCTGTGATGATCTATTTAGGCTCTGTTTATATCACCTGTTTTAGGCTGACTTTCCCAGGATCAAGGGCCCACCAGTGTTGTTTCAAGTAGGCAATGCAGCCCTAGGTTGATTTGAGAAGCTGCTGGTCTTTGGTGTCAGTCACTCCCCAGCCACAATCTCCTCAGGGCCTGGCTTTCCTGCAGTCTGTCCCACCAAGCTCAGCAAATGTCAAGGATGTAGCCAGTTGGAGTGATGTGGGCCCTATAACACTTCCCTGCCATTCCCCTGCTATGGCTCCTTAACTGCCCCTGTTAGAGATTCAACGTCCTGAGTCCCCTATGGAAGAATAGGGGAAGAATAGTCCCCTATGGAAGCCCAGATCTGGGCTCCAGAACATGGGCGATGTGTAGCCTTGTGCAAGAGGTGCCTCTACTCCTCAAGATGCCCACCTGCGTGGTAGGGTGAGCAGTGCCTCCTTTAAAAAGGCAAAAGATGTATACAATCTGAAGAGAAACCAGATTATGCAATGTCTAATTAATGACTGTATGTGAAGGAGTGAGAATGTATAGAAACCTTCTGAGAAGACCGCCACTGCACACACTTGATACTCATTAGCCACTATGTAACTGCCTGATAGGTTGTTCTTGCCTGCTGCACAAACAAAATCAATTCACGGAGACCGTGGCATTGCAGTAAAGAGTTTAATTGATGGGAGGCTGGCCACACCACGTGGGAGACAGAGGTATTACTCAAATCAATTTCCTCTGAGTCTCAGAGGTTAGGGGTTTTACAGAGATAGTTTGGTGGGCAGGGAGTTAGGCAATGGGTGCTGCTGATTGGTTGCAGATGCAATCATAGCGGCGTGGACAATGGTCCTCAGCCACTGAGTCTGCTTCTGGGTGGGAGCCATGGGACTGGTTGAGTCACCAGTCAGGGTCATCCAGTTTTTAGAAATGCAAAAACCTGAAAAGGCATCTCAAAAAGCATATCTTAGGTTCTATGATAGTGATGTATTCTGCAAGAGTAACTTCGGAGGTTGCAAATCCTATGACCTCCGGAATAATGACTGGGTAATTATTTAGAGTTCAGGCCCTTCTCATCTCCTAACTCAGTGGGCTTTCATTAGTTTTACAAGGGTAGTTTAGTTTGGGGGAAGGGCTATTATCATTTAAACTATAAATTAAATTTCTCCCAAAGTTAGTTTGGCCCATACCCAGGAATGTGCAAAGACAGCCTGCCTGTGAAGCTAGAAGCAAGATGGAGTCAGCCATGTCAGATTTCTCTTACTGTTATAATTTTGTAAAGGTGGTTTCAATTTGCTGAATTATTACACTAAACCCATGACACCCCAGCTGTTCGGTGAGCATGGCTGCTGGCTGGCTGTGAGGCCTTGCTGAAAGGGGGCTGGGTTAGTTTGAGCTGGGAGAAAGGGCAGGAAGTTGCCTTGAGCCCAGGCACTGCCTGAAAAAAAAAAAAAAAGCAACAAATCCAGAACTCCCTGAAGCAGAAGAGGGAGGCATTGAACGGCATTTGGGATAGAAAGTAGGGAGGATAGTAAAGGAGCCACAAATGATTTGCCTGTGTTGTCATTTATTGCCCAAAGATGGCTCATCCTCAGGCTGAATACAGGTTCTGAGGTTTTCTACCCACCCAGCCTCCCCAGTTCTGGCCCCACCTTGCAGCCCATTCATGTCACATCATCTTGTGGCCTTGCTCTTTGCAGAGGCAGCAGATCCCCTGGGATATCCCTGAGACTGCAAACACAGGTCCTTCTACATGTCGGGGCAAAGGCTGGGCAGAAAGAGGGAGGTTTTAAAGGCATTCAGGAATATTTAAGCGGGGGGAATCCTGCGGAAGAATGAGAGGGGACAAGAAGAACTTTCAGCTAACAAGGCTCCTAGGGCACCCTGGAATCAACTGGTACAGCTTGACCAGCCAAAAAAAGGGAGGAAGAGGGACAGAGATATGTGTGCCTGAAAGATCAGGCTGTTGGATGCAGGCTGCCTTGCTCTTGGTTCTGGGAAGGTTCTCGCTCTTGCTGGCTGGAAGAGAGGTTGGTCCCACAGAAAGGCCTACTTCACCAACTATGCCTCTGGCTGTGAGCACCATGCTGCCTCCCCCAGGGCTGCCTACAGAGGGACAGTGAACAAAATGCAGGAGCTGGGCAGGCGTGCAGGGCAGCTGGGCCAGGCTGTGGTGGAGGCAGAGCCAGCTGTCTGCCTGCTCTCCTTCCTGTCTCGAATTGGCCCCACAAGGATCCAGCACCTCCTATCCCAAGAGAGCACCACCAATAAAATTACAGAAGAGGCACATTGGTGCATCTTCAATGCTACAGACATACATAAGGTAATTTCCCCATACCTGAACTCCCCAGCATGCCAATTGATTTAATTATTCATAACCACCGTCCATAACTACTGATCGTCAAAGCAATGAATGAAGCTACTGGAGTTTTTGCTGAAAGAGGTGAACCGGCATGCACTGTCCCAGCCAGTCTGTTCTGAGCTGTCAGGCGCCTCTTCCCCCATTAGTCCCGGAAGCACAAAGCCCTCTCATCAGTCATTTCTGGCCTTATCTTATCGATCCTTTTAATAGCAGGCAGTAACAATTTATTAGCAATTTTCCAGAATCCCTGCCTCTTGGCTAGATGTTTTTCCATCTTGAGAGCTGAAGTCATATTTCTTCTAAATCTGGCTCTCTTCAAGGTACTCAGGGAGGCCAGGCTGAGAGAGCTGTGATGCCTACAGAGAAGGAACAATTAAATTAGGACAGTAATATTATTTTAATTTTTCCACTAATTTTGTGGTTTCAAATGAACTGGGTACGGGGTTGGGGGGCAGGGGGGGAGTAGAGGACCCTACAGAGACCAGATGAAGAAACAAGTTTTATGTCAATCTTCTGTTGAAATCTTTCTTTTCATTTTTTGTTCCCCCTTTTGAATTTGATTTTTAAAAGTGAGGCCCCAGGAGGAAGGACCTAGGCAGCGCGTCAGGGGCTGGGTGGGGCCGGAGCTCCTGGAAGCCCAGAGCCTGGCCCTGCTCTAAGCCCCGGTACCTGTGACTCAGGCTTTTTGGTGCCTCAGTTTTACCCAGAAGAAAAAAAAAAAAAAGCCTAGGGGAAGAAGAAGAAGCCACTTCCCCATTCCATGACCCGTGAGCTGATTCATGAGCGCTTCTCATCTCTAGAATGAGGAACTGCAAGGGTGACTGGAAACGTGGCCAACCCCCCGCCGCCGCGCCCACCCGGGCCGCCAGACTGCGGGAAGGAAGAGGAGAAATCTGGCCGCGGGGGGCGCTAGGGAGCCCCTTCTGGCTTCCGGACTGCGGGCCCAGCCACAGCGGTGGAGACTGGGCCAGGGCGGGTGTCTGGGGCTGCGCGAATGCAGCATTTATCCTGCTAATGGCCTAAGGAACAGAAGCCACGAAGACAGCCCCGCAGCAGGACGAACTCTCCAGGCTTCCAGGCTAGAGTCACAAAACCGCCGCGGGAACAGCTGCTTCCCCAGGGAGAGACTCGCGTGTCCTAAGGACACTTTCCTCACCCCAGGAGGCTTTGTCGCCCCTCTTGCTCTCTGCCCCAGCGTCCCTGAGGTCCTCGGATCATCTCCCCTCAAGGCGGTGGGTCCAGGACTGACACGTGCAGCAGCCACTGTGTGCTGTGCCGGCCAGTTCACCGTCCTCCCCTTTAATCTGTGCAACAATAATAGATATTATTTAGCTCAGAACAAAAAACAGGCTCCACAGAGAATAAATGACTTGTCCAAGACCACCCAGCTAGTGACTGGCTTCGAATGCATGTCCATCTGCTTTATTATTTATTTTTCCAGTATTTATATTATAGTAAGCTATCGATGTCTATAGTTATATAAATATATACATATTTATTAATTAGTAAGTGATTAACATATACTTACAATTTATGTTAATATAATTATGTAACTTTAACATAATTTTGTAGCTGATATGGTTTAGCTCTGTGTCCCCAACCAAATCTCATCTCAAATTGTAATCTCCAGGTGTGGAGGGAGGGACCTGGTGGGAGGTGATGGATCGTGGGCTGTTTTCCCTGTGTGGTTCTCCTGATGGTGGGGGAGTTCTCACGAGAACTTGATGGCTTAAAAGTGGCAGTTTCCCCCTGCTGTGTCTCTGTCCTGCCGCATGTAAGACGTGTCTTGCTTTCCCTTTACCTTCTGCCAGGATTCTAAGTTTCCTGAGGCCTCCCTAGTCTTGCAGAACTGTGAGCCAATTAAACCTCTCTTGTTTATAAATTACCCAGTCTCAAGTAGTTCTTTATAGCAGTGTGAAAACAGACTAACACAGTAGTTAATTTTATTTTTTATTATTGTTGCTGGAGTTTTTATGCTATTTATTTTTCAAATAGGCAATAGTTCATGTGATTCAAAATTCAAAATATACCAAAAGGAATTCAATGAGAAGTCCCCTCCTCAACCTATGTCCTCGGCTCCCCAGGTCCCTGCTCAGAGGTAGCCACAGTTAATTAGTTTCTTGGCTATCCTTTCAGAGATGGAAACAGAGAAAGATAAAAACAATATGCCTATATATTCTTTTTTACCTTTTTTATACAAATGCTGTGTACAATACACATCATTCTACTCCTTATTTTTCTTCCCCACTTAGTATTTTTTCACACTTAATATTCTTGGAGATCATTCCATTTCAGTATATAAAGAGCTGCCTAATTTCTATTTATGGCTCCATACCATGAAGATATCATATTAAATTATGTTTCAATTTTAAGGTAAATACTTCCCCGACTCCTTTCTTGTCTTACATATTTATTGTAAAGGTTCCATCTTCTATCTAACTGAACTTTCCATTTTGAACCATGATTCCCAGCACTGTGACCTGTTGGTTGGCAGAGTCTCTGCCCAGCCTCGGTCTGGGCCCTTCTACAAACTGCAGGCCTAACTTTCTGCAGTGATGCCTCCTCCACTGCCTGCTGTGGAATTGGGTCCACCGCTGCTCCATGATCAAGAAGCATTTCCGATGTTATCCCACCATGTGCAGAGCCCATGTTTTCAGGAGTCAAATGAAGTTAATGATCACATCTTATGAATTTAAGGAGATGACGTTGGGAGAGGCTATAACTCTTGATGTCACTCTGACCCACACATTTAATAATTTTTAGTAATAGGGATTATGGTATAATAAAATTGTAACGCTGGAAATGACTCACCTGATTATACCCTGCAACACTGCAATGGACAAAGAAACACAGAGCAGTTAAGTGAGTTGCTTGAGAACACACCACTGAATAGTGAGAGAGGGGTCTGTCATGACTAGAAAAACGATTACAGCATTTCCTACCCTGGTTGCTGGATATGATGCCAACAGGTAGCTGATGTGGCCTGGGAAGCAATTACCAGACAGCCTCTCAAGATGAGCTCAGGATGTTTACGGTACTTTTACCAAGGACCACTGTGAGGTATATCATTACCGACATTCAAATGCTGATAAAGACACTACAATTTTTGAACATATGTGATAAATGTTTGAACAACTTTTTGATGAAATTAATAACATGGTGGGTTTTTTTTTTTTTTTGAGATGGAGTCTTACTCTGTCGCCCAGGCTGGAGTGCAGTGGAGCAATCTCGGCTCACTGCAAGCTCTGCCTCCCAGGTTCACACCATTCTCCTGCCTGCCTCAGCCTCCCGAGTAGCTGGGACTACAGGTGCCCGCCACAACACCCAGCTAATTTTTTGTATTTTTAGTAGAGATAGGGTTTCACCATGTTAGCCAGGATGGTTTCGATCTCCTGACCTCGTGATCTGCCCGTCTCAGCCTCCCAAAGTGCTGGGATTACAGGCGTGAGCCACCGTGCCTGGCCATAACATGGTGGTTCTTAATGAATGCTAACATAATGGAAACATCAGGAAAGACTGACAAGTATGCAACTCCGGTGGGTGAGCTAAAGCTGCCTCTATTACATATTACATCTCTGTACTAAAACTCTCATTTTACGTAAAATATTTGAGTGGGTTACCATATATATATATACTACTGGGAATTCCTCAAAGTCAGGGATGGTGGCTTGTTTCTTCTATAACTGTAGTGACTAGCTTGTCACATGCAAGTTAGACAGGACACTGTATCACTGAACTCCTAGGCCTGGTGGGAGCACAGCAGGCCCACCAGGCATGGTAGGCAGTGAAGCTGAGAAGAGAGGCAGGAGAGGGTCAGGTAGGTCACAAGAGTCATGGGAAGGAGTTTGAACTGAAAACTACAGCAATAGGGAGCAGGTGTGCATATAAGCAAGTTGATTCTACTGAGGCCAGGTACAGGGGCTCACATCTGTAATCCCAACACCTTGGGAGGCCGAGGCAGGTGGATTGCTTGAGCCCAGGAGTTTGAGACTAGCTTGGGCAACTTCACAAAACCCCATGTCTACTAAAAAACGACAAAAGTTAGCTGGGCGTGGTGGCGTGTGCCTGTAATCCCAGTTACTCAGGCGGCTGAGGCATGGGAATGGGTTGAATGGGAGGCGGAGATTTCAGTGAGCTGAGATCACACCACTGTACTCTAGCCTGGGCAGCAGAGAGACACTCCGTTTCAAAAAAAAAAAAAAAAAGTTGACTCTACTGAGCCCAGGAACAGAATAGAAAGTTCTGAAAAAAACATACATCTTATATGAATTTCTTTTATGATAAACCTAAAATTTCAAATCAGTGAAGAAAATATGGATTGATTATTTAATAAATGATATTGGGCCAACTGTTGAACCATTTGGATAAAAAGCAATATTAGATCCTGTGGTAGACAGAATCATGGTCCCCCAAAGAGATCCATGTCCTAATCCCCAGAACCTATAAACATGTTACTTTGCATAGCAAACAGATATGACTGAATTAAGGATCTTGAGATTGGGAGATTATCCTGGGTCTGGGTTCCAGGTGGGCCCAATGTAATCACCAGGTTCATACAAGAGGAGGGCAGGACCTCATGTTCAGAAAAACAGAAACGGTGATGGAAGTAGAGGTTAGAGTGATGCAATTGCAGGCTTTGAAACTCAGAAGAAGACACTAGCCAAGGAATGTGGGTGGCCTTCTAGAAGCTGCAAAAGGCAAGAACACACATTCTTCCCTAGAGCCTCCAGAAAGGAAAACAGCCCTGTGGACACCTTTATTTTGGCCCTGTAAGACCCATGTCAGACTTTTGACATCCAGAACTTTAAGATAATAAATTTGTGTTGTTTTAAGCAACTGTTTTTGGCAATTTGTCACAATATCAATAGCAAAGGGATACAGATCCCAAGTGTCTATCAACATATTGATGAATAAACAAACTGTAGTATATGTCCTCACCAACACTTGGTATGGTTAGTCTTTTTCATTTTAGCCACTCTAACAGATGTGTAGTCCTGTATTGTTGTAGCTTTAATTTGCATTTCTCAGTGACTAATGATGTGGAGCATCTTTTTATGTAATTATTTGCCATCCTTGTATCTTCTTTGGTAAAATGTCCATACTGGTCTCTCATTCCTTTTTGATACAGCTGCCACAGTAACAGGATTTCTGTTAAGATTTGTCTTCTTTACAAAACGAATGGAATACTACTCAGCAATAAAAAGGAACAAACTATTGATAATTACAGTGGATTAAAAAAAGCCAGGTTAAAAAGAGAAAAAAGAATACATACTGTTTATAGTTAGTTTATCAGTTTATGTGTAACCCTTGTTTATAATTATCCCTAGTTTATAATCTATCAAGTACATATTAGATAGATTAAATGTTTGTATGGGAGACCCCCCAAAACATAACAAACAAACAATTTGTGGAAAGAGGAGAATTTTATAAGTATAATTTCAAAGACAGAGTTATAGCATTTTTAAAAACCTCTATGTTAAAAAAAAACCTGTAAATCAAATTACAAACTAGAAAAATATTTGAATTGCATTAAATTGGTAGATAATTATCTTTGAATGGTAGAGTTAAGGATGCTTTTCTACAATTAATGTGCATTACTTTTCGTAAAGAAGACAAATCTTAACAGAAATCCTGTTACTGTGGCAGTTGTATCAAAAAGAATTAGAGACCAGTATGGACATTTTACCAAAGAAGATACAAGGATGGCAAATAATTACATAAAAAGATGCTCTACGTCATTAATCACTGACAAATGCAAATTAAAGCTACAACAATACAGCACTACACATCTGTTAGAGTGACTAAAACGAAAAAGACTAACCATACCAAGTGTTGGTGAGGACACAAAGCAACTGCAATTCTCACCCTG
The DNA here is from genome assembly GCF_049350105.2 of Macaca mulatta. Taxonomy (NCBI): domain Eukaryota; kingdom Metazoa; phylum Chordata; class Mammalia; order Primates; family Cercopithecidae; genus Macaca; species Macaca mulatta. Next base: position 114,679,483 of record NC_133413.1, read on the forward strand.
CTGGAGGGACCATGAAATGGTACAACCGCTTTAGAAAACTTTGGCCATTTCTTAAAAGTTGAGCATACAGCTACCATTTGATTCAGCTGTTCTACTCCTAGGTGTTTCCCCCAAAAGAATGGAAGCATATGCCCATACAAAGCCTTATATTCAAATGTTCATGGCAACTTTACTTTTAATAGATCCAAAGTGGAAACAACCCAAATGCCATCAACAGATTTATGAATAAAACAATTGTAGAATATTCAGACAAAAGAATACTACTCAGCAATAAAAATGAATAAATTACTGACATATCCAACAAAATGGATAAACCTCAAAATAATACCAATGCATTAAACAAGCAAAATTAAAAAAAAAAAAAGCACAGTGTGATACCATTTATACCATTCTAAAAAATGCAAACTAATCTATAGTGACAGAAAGCGGATGAATGGTGGCTGGAGATGGGATGGAGTGGGGAGGGACAAGAGGAAGAGATCACCAGGAACTTCAGGGGATGATAGATATATATGTTCACTAGCTTGATTGTGATAATGTTTTCATGGGTGTACACATACGTAAGAACTTAAACTCATCAAATTATACACTAAACATGTACAGTTTGTGGTATGCCAATCATACTTTAATAAAATGGTATTTAAAAGTGGCTTGACTATGAAAAGGCATGGGAAAAACTTAAATGCATATTACTAAGAGAAAGAAGCCAATCTGAAAAGACTATATACTGTGTGATTCCAATTATATGGCATTCTGGAAAAGGCAAAACTGTAGATACAGTAAAAAGATCTGTGGTTGCCAGGGGTTAGTGAAGAGGGAGGGATGAATAGACAGAGTATAGAGGATTTTTAGGACAGTGACAATACTCTTTGCAATTCCATAATAATGGGTACATGTCTTTATGCATTTGTCCAAAGCCATAAAATGTATAATAACAAGAGCGATGCCTAATGTAAACAATGGACATAGGGTGATTAGTGCCAATGTAGGTTCATTGATTACAACAAATGTACCACCCCAGTGAGGGATGTTGATAGTCGGGAGGCTGTACCTGTGTGATGATGAGGGTATGTGGGAAATCTCTCTACTTTCTGCTCAACTTTTCTGTGAACTGAAGACTTCTCCAAAAAATAGTCCATTTTTAAAAGTGGCTTGAACAATTAGGATATTTATTGTCTCCCAAATCAGGGGTCTGGTGGGTAGAGAGGATCGAGAGTTGGTTCAATGGTTAAAGGTGATATCAAGGGCACAGGTGCTTCCCATCTTCTGGCTCTGTCTCCCTTCATGTTATAAAAAGTGTTGCAGTCGTTGAAGTCACACATGCGGGCACAACAGCATTCAGTAAAAATGAACATATTCCTTCCTATGCATCTTGTTTTAAGAGAAAGGAACGCTATCCTACGAGCTCCTCATAGACTTCCTCTTGTGTCCCATTGGTCAGTGTTGAGTCTCATATCCATGATCTGACTGCAAGGAAGGGAGAGGGCTGCAGGGCAAGCACCCACTGGGGCCACACAGGCACTTGCAGAATTCTGTGCCTTTACTCATGCTCCTTCCCTCTCGCTTCTCTTGGCTCTCCCTTGACCCATCTTCTATCCCTGGGAGCATTCAGGAATCCTCCTTTCAGCTTCCTCAGGCCTTTCTATGTAACTTTATCATCCCTCTGTGTAGACTTTTGTATGTGTGCATCTGTCTTAACAGCCAGACATGAGCTTCTGCAATCTCTCCTCTTGCATCAGGGGAGCCCAGGGACCTTGTACAGGGCTTGGTGCACAGCCATGCTTGAAAAGTGGTCTTGGATGGCAGAAAAAAGCAGATGGAGCTTTTCCCATCCTGGGGAGGACAGAAAGGCCAAGCTGGGGAAGCAGCTTCAGTACAGAAGTGAGTGCAAAACACTAAAAGGTTTCATTATAGAAATAGCAGAAATGGTCAAGATCATTGCGAAGGATATAACTGATGATCTCAGAAGAACACAGCTGGGAACATCACTCTGCAATGAAAAGGAGAGCACTTTAGGGCAGAGACAGCACAGCTGAACTCGTAGAATACAATTCTCACATTCTTCATTTAACATGTGAAACTTATTACCTCTAGTAGGTTATTCTGGAAAGACTATAACCATTATTTTAAAAATAGAGATGTAGTCTCACTGTGTTGCCCAGGCTGGTCTCAAACTCCTGGGCTCAAGGGATCCTCTTACCCTGGCCTCATAAAGTGCTGGGATTACAGGTGTGAATCACCACACCTGGCCACAGCAATTTTTAAAGGGTTAAAAGCTACTAAATGGACAAATTGACAAGTCGTGTCTATGTCAGGCCATGCAGCTTCACAAAACATCCTCTATGCTGGTTTCCTGGGCTGGGTGAGTCATGGGTCTGAAGTGAGCCTAGCGTTATCTATGCTTCTGTGACTCATCAAATCTAAAACCACCTCTGCAGGACAGAGATTCCTTGATGGCAGGAGAAAGAATAAAAGATGCTCCTGACCTTAGGGTCATACAGTAATTTCAGCAGTGACTACTCCTTGCTGGGCCCCTGAGGCAGAATCCCAGAGATGTCCTGGAAGTTTAGGCCCTGACTTCATTTGGTCAATGGCCCTGGCGTTAAAATCAGCATGGTTTCTGCTTCTCAGGCCCTCTTAACCAACCATTGCTGTTCTGAGGCTATTCTTCTGAGAAGTGCAGGTGCATACTCAAAGAGTCTAGCTCACTAACTGCAGACTTTCAAAGTAATTAAACAACATTTGAGCTGATCAGGTTAAAATTCCCAGCTGAGCATAGCTTTTCCATTCTCTAAGTTCTCTAGGAGTGCAGGAAAGAAATCTTGCAGCACCAGCTGAATCTCATCTGCCTATATTACAGCCCCTCCACCTTAAGTTGCACCCATCTGTAGGGGTCTCTGAGTTTTAAACCCAATTGACCTCTCCCTTTCTTTCTTTTCCTCTTTCTCCCTTTCTCTCTCTCTCTTTTCCTTCCTTCCTTCCTTTCTTTCCTCTTTTCTTTCTTTCTTTCTTTCTTTCTTTCTTTCTTTCTTTCTTTCTTTCTTTCTTTCTTTCTCTCTTTCTCTCTTTCTCTCTCTCTCTCTCTCTTTCTTTTTTTCTTTCTTTCTTTCTTTCGTATATCAAGTTTGCTACCTACCTCCTGGCCAAACCAGGCCACATGGTTAAGCCCAGATTCAAATTGGGTGGGAACTACAAAGTTACAAGGCAAAGGGCATGCATACAGAGAGGGTATTAATTGGGATCTAGCACTGCAGGGTGGTAAAAGAGAATGAAAATCGATATGGTGGGGAATACCTTAGCATCTACTAAAGGAGTCATCAGGAAGATATGAGATATGCTGTGAAGGCTTCCCAAAGGAAGGAGAGGAAGGGAAGACCATTTCAGTTGGAAGAAGGATACATTGTGGGAATAAGTCATTTTATTGGAGACTATGAACACTTATGTAACGAATTCCCAATTGATGGACATGTAGGTTGTTCTACATATTCTCTACTACAATCAATGCTGATCTGTGTATCTAGCTATCCAGCTGGCATAGAGAGGTATATGGTAGATTTGTACACACACGTACACATACACATACACACTGCACACACATACCATGCAAATATAAGATAAATTCTTAGAAATGGAATGACTAATTCTAGTAGCTTATACATTTGTACAGGTATTGTCACATCAGCCTTTTCCTTTCACTCCCAAGCTTGGGAATTACTGGGGACTCTCAAAACCAGGTCAGTGACTTCACTTTTGGTTGTGGGGGCTGGGAGCCCCTCCATTTCCTCTTCCAAGTTCTTTCTTCTAGCAGCTGCCCCCAGGTTTGCTCTCCATGATCCAGCAACCTCTGTCTGCACTCCTCTTTCTCAGAAGTCTCCATCTCCTCCTTCCCCAAAAGGGTTGCAACTGCCCTCAGCTTTCCTCGCTCCCTCCTCAGAGAGTACCAACATCTTCTCTCTCTTATCTTTGTTCTTCTTTGTGAGGCTGATATGCTAAATTTCATCTAGTCTTCCCCAAACTCAAACCACTACATCTCTACTGCTGCCTTCTCCCTCTCCATTTCCATCCCCATCACTACTACAAAGGAATCCTGTCCAGTCAAGCCTGTTGGCTTGCTCCTCCCCTCCTCCCACTCCAGTTCACACTCCAGCCCACTGAAGAGTGGTGCCCACCCCCAAGCCCCTGCCTAAATGGCTCTTCCAGAAACACCAGTGACTTCCCACTCACCAAAGTCTGGGGCCGTTTCCTCAAGATCCTGCCCACTCCCTGACCCTTCCCTTCCTTGGGGCCACCATGGCTGCTTCTGGATGACTCGATCAGACACCCACATTGCAGTCCCATCCTTCTTGTTCAAATGAAAACATCTCACTTCAACAGCTCTCTTCATCTGCAGGACTAAGTCAGCCTCTTACACAAAGGACTCATGAGGGTCATGCAGTCTGTGTGCCCAGCCTGAGCCCACGGGTCTATTCTGATCCTTCTTTTTTTTTTTTTAAGATAAAAGTTCTTGCAGGTATAATAGGGATCTCCATCAAAAAGTAAAGAGAAATTTTGTAGAAAGGTTTTGAGACTTTCCTAACTCTCTGAAAGTACACAAGCTGGTCCTTTTGACTTGGAAACTAAATTTCTAAGATGGAAAGTCACATGTATGAGTGGGAGGCATGAAACCAATTATGTGACCTGTCTGGGGTCATGAGTGCAGAGGCGGCTCCTACGTGCCATCTGCCTCTTCAAGTGTGGATGGGAGGTGGGTATGGCGGATGTTTGTCATTTCCCAATGGCTCGAGTGGACGTGGGGTGTATGGGAGTGAGAGGAAAAGAGGAAAGAGGGAGAGAAGCCATCCAAGCTTTCACAACTCACTCTCTTGTGTTTGAAAATATCTGATTTCATTATTTTCTATAATTAATTTCTAGAGCATCTATCTGAGGAAAATGCTAGAAAGAAATATGCTATTCCTTTGTATCAGTGTTACTCTTTGTTGATATTAAATGACTTAGTCACTTTATGGGGGAAATAAAGAGGTTGATTCATGGTGATGTGACCCTCTCACCACTTCTGGTTCCCTTTTTCCTGCTATATATCAAGACCTACAGCCCTTGGGAAGTGCATTTCTGCATTAAAAGAAGAACTTGAGAGAAACCTGTAAGTAAACTTTCAGAATAATCTTATTTCTAAAATTGCTTTTAAAAAAGTGCTAGTAAATTGAAATAAACAATTATAACCAGAGCATACTTTAAGGCCCCCTCTACCCCAATGGTCTCCCTATGTATGGATGTATCAGAAAGTCTTTTCACGTTGGTATCTGAATATCCTCTGCTCAGGGAAAACTGCAGCATGAATATCTTCTTACGGGCATAGCCTGGGTGTACTGGAGCCACCCCCCGCTTTATGAATCCCCTCAGCTAAGCCTCCTGGCGGTTATGGGGAGCCCTAGCCTGGCTCAGTCCTGCCTCCCTGACGACGCAGCTCTGGGTGCCTGGCACACACAGCAATGGGCTGAATTGTTCGTAAATGCTATTCTGTTTACCTAGCAGCGTTCATTAATCTTTTCTTTCTTGTGTGAAGGCTGTTTTCACAGAGGAAGGCATTTGCTGGCTTTCCCAAGGCAAGAACAATGAAAACAAAGTCATGAGGAGTTCTCTCTACCTCAAATGAAGGCCGCAGCTCCTGCTCAAGCTATTTTGGCAGTCTGAGAGAACAGTACATTCTGAACCACATTGTAAGTTTGCAAGAGCTTACAAAAAAAAGAAAGGGGAAAAAAAAAACGAAAAGGAAAAGAAACCCTCCATTCTTCTTTTGTTCCACTCCCAGGTGCTGGGCTTTGATGTTCTGTCTCAGAAGTGACTTTTGAACGCCAGCTCCAAGAACCAGCTCCGCTGCTCACTGCACCTTTTATTTCAGAGAGCACGGGGCTAGCGGGGACCTGAGAACTCAGCTAGCCCATGGGAGTTGAGGTCCAGGAGGTGATGTGACCTATCCGAGGCCACACAACCTGGCTTGGGTAGAGGCAGCCTGGGCCACAGGCCTCCCTGTTCGGTGCTCTTTTCCTATGCTGCTCTGCCCTTTGTTCAAATTCCTTTTAAAATGAGATTCACATCAAGCCAATGAGGGAGACTGATGGGCTCAGACTGGTTTCCCGCAGGGGACTGGCAGGGCTGGTTGAGGAGTACAGAAAGAACAGAGTGCTTGTCCGTTTGGGTTTATTGTCCCCTGGGGTGTCTGCAGACTGTATCTGGGCTTGTTGAGCATAAGCCACTGGCTTCTGCACAGGCAGAGTCAGAATGAACTGGTATCACTTAATGGGAATCGCGGGACATCAGATGAGGCAGGAGCTTTGGAAATGGGGAGAGAGGGGAGCAATAAGATGCTCCCAAGGTCATTGTCTCCTGGCCTTTCCTCCAGAGAAGGTCACACTTCTTCCTCTCACACTTTCACTAGCAGTAAGCTTGTGGGTTTCTGCTTGCCAGCTCTGGAGCCACATTGGTGATGTGCAGCTTCAATAATCCCCAGTCTAGAAAGCTCCTAGGGTGGGCCTTTCATGTGGAGGTTCTCATTATTTCATGGCTCCATTTTTTTGTGGCTGCTGACTGGACCTTGTATCTGAAGCAAGGACACATTCATCTGCACCTTGAAAGTTGATCTGTGCTCAAAAGACAGTGCTCGGGAATGCCGGTCTCCTTGACTCATCAAAAAGTGGCCAAACAGAGCTCTGTGGGTGGGGGCTGTGAGCCCTGTGCCCTTCATACTGGGGCTCTCGATGTTCCCACTGGCACAGATTCCCTGCAGGGAAAACAATCGAGGTGTATGCACCTGCAGAGGTGTCTGCTAGCTAGCGTGGGCAGGGTTGATGTGGAAGTCTGGCTGTTTCTGCTTCCCATGGCAACAGCTTGGCCCTGCATGAAAGCAGGTAAATGTGGGCTCAAGCCAGATGCCCAGACAGCATGGTTCTGCAGGGCTCTCGGTTCAAATCAGGGTTCTTCATCCCTAACCCTGTTCTGCTATTTTCCTGTTCCCTTCCACCTGGCCACACAAAAAGCATTTTAACCCATGGAAGAGAGATAGGGCCCTTGGTGGCACTCTGCTGTGGACTCCAGCTAAGGCTTCCCTGCCTGAGGTGTGGTAGAAACTGCATTTCTGAGATAAAAGCAAGAAAGTGGCCATTACTCTAGGGATAGTGCTATTGGTAAAAGCCAGAAGCAGGTATTGTATCCTGGGGACACAAGCATGTTGAGTCAGGAATAGACATTATTGACAATGGAGGCAAAGTAAAGAGAAATTACAGGTTAAAGGGACCAGGTAAACTTTTAGAAGCTGCCAGAAAAAAAAGATGGAGAGGCAGAGGGAGGGACTCTGTGAGCACAAGAGAGGGGAATAAAACAGTTAGAAATCTTTGGGCAAAAATAAACATTTCCAAGGTATAGAGGAAAACCTTTATGTGTGAGACTGGAACTTGGTTTAAGCATGGTTTATAAATGTCTCCAGGGATAAAAGGGGAAAAGGTAATTCAGAGGAATGGAGAAGAGGAGAGCTAAGGTGAGAAGTGGGCCAGAGAGGAGAGAAGAGAGCCATGTGAGTGTCATCTGTTGATCAAGGCTGCACTCTCACAATCCGTGGCCAAAATCAGCCGTCAGAGTGTTTAAAAATAATTTGAGCCAACAGTTTTTTAAGAACCAGAAGATGTCACCCAAAGAAATCTAGATTTCTGACTTGGAAAAAAAAAGTCAGAAAATCTGGTGACTGCATCTATAGAGAGCTTTGAAGAAAATCTGCTGGGTTAGAGGCTGCTGTTCTTGCAAGTTAAATGGGGGCGTGGGCTCTCCAGCCCGCTAGAGACCCATAGCCCACTGTCCCACACCCCACACTCCCAGGGAGTATCTGAATCTCCTTACTTCCTTCACTGTTTCCAGTGCTTGTCTGACCCCTGTAGGCATTTGAAAATCTGAGTGATGCCTGCATGGGACAGGATGAGCCCCCATTCCTGACCCCAGCTTAACAGGGAAGGTGAGACCAACACTGAATGCACTTTTCTTCCCCGTCCCTGGGCGAAACAGCTAAGTTGGGAGAGACAGCCCTTGATCTGGACCTCAGACCAGGATGGGCCTGCGTCCAGGGTGCCCGACGTTAAGGGGTAAGCAAGGTGAGCCTAACGCTGGCTGTAACAGTCTCTGAGTAAAACATAGGGGCTCATGAGCTGCACGATGCTGCAGAGTAAGTGTTCATCTGGGGAAAGGAGAGCTGTAGTCAGCTTTAGAAGGCTCAATAAAGCTGTGCTGGCAGAGGAGGGGAGGACCCTGGATGTGGTTGACAATGCAGGACAGCTCATCCTGGCATGGTGAATCTGCATTTCAGGATGCGTGCGTGATTGGAATCCTGGGAATATATTTCGACCAAATTCAGAAGCTGCTCTATGAAGATCATGTCAAAGAGGGGCTGAGCAGTTGTCCATTCTGACCCCTCAGGGTCATTTAAACATGGGTTAAAATCCTGGCTCTTGCACTTATTAGCTGTGTGAGCTTGACCAAGTTATTTAACCTCTCTGAGCCCCAGTTTCCTATCTAAAAAGATATAGCTACAATAGTACAGGGTTAGAAAGCATGTATATCAGATGCTGCGGCCAGGCATAAAGTAACACCTTAATGACTACCGTCTATTATTAGGAGTATTTCACTAAGTCTCAGACATTGACACAAGCTATAGTTTGTCCACTTCTCTAATTATGTATTCTGTGGTGACTGAGGGCCAACTGGGTACTGTTATGGACAGAATGTTTGTGTCTTATGCCAATTTGTTTGAACCCCCAGTGTGGTTGTATTTGGAAATCGGGTCTCTAAGGAAGTAACTAAGGTTAAATGAGGTCCTAAGTGTGGAGACCTCATCTGATAGGATTAGTGTCCCTATAAGAAGAGGAAAATGTAACTGCCTCACCATTGTGGAAGAGAGAGACAAGAGACTGGCAGCCAAACAGAGCAGTGGGTAAAAGGATTTCTGGGTGCCATGTAGGAAAGGTCTTTGTACTTAATTAAAGGTAACACAGTGTGAGGAGATGCCAGAGAGCTCACCCGCCTTCTCTCCCTGCCATGTGAGGACGCAGAGAGGAGGCAGTTGTCTGTAAGCCGGGGAGGGGTCCTCACCAGAACCCAACCCTGCCAGACCTTGATCTGGAACTTCCAGCCTCCACCACTGTGAGAAATCAATTTCTGCTGTTGAAGCCTTCCGGCCTGTGGGGTTCTACTATGGCAGCACTGGCAGATGACAACAGGTACATGGGAAGTTTTAATTCCATTACTCAGGAACTGTAGTGGAATTTTAAAACAGGACTCATGAAAAGTCAGAGATGAGATATGAATGTGATGGGAAATGTGTCACCAAGTGGTGGAAAACTGGGGGTCTCACTCCTAGCTTAGAGTCCCTTAGCCTTTTTGGATTTTATTTTCCTCGACTGTGACTATCAGCCAGGGAGGTGTCAGTCAAAACCATCTGGACTTGTGCTATCCAATACAAAGGCTCCAGTTATTTATTTAACTTTAAGTAATTTAAATTTTAATTAATCTTAATTTAAATGTAAATGATTTATTAAAATTTAAAAATATCATAATTAAATAAAATAACACTAAAATTAATTAAATTTATTAATTAAAATCAAATAAAATATCAAATTCAATTCCTCAGTGGCATGAGCACTGTCAAGTGCTCAATAGTCACATGTGGCCAGTGCCTCCTATGCTGGACAGCGCATATATAGAGCACGCCCAGCATCGCAGACAGTTCTATCAGACAGCGCTGAATTCCAGAGCTTGTTACCTGAAGCCTGGTCTTCATGAGAGCAGCTTCAGCAGCACCTGGGAACTTGTTAGGAATGCCAACTCTCAGGGGCCACCCTAAACCTTCTCAATCAGGATCTGCATTTTCACAAGATTCCCTCCAGTGATCACATACTCAAGTCTAAGAAGCTCTGAGCTATGACTCCCTCCAGCTCAAAAAAGAAAATTTACGAATCTAGGTATCTGCTTGACAAAGTCTTTGAGAAAGAAACCACCTGCTTAGCTTATCAAAATTCCAATTCACCAATTTGCCTAAGAGGAGAGAATTGAAAGATCTGAAGGAAGATCAGCAGAATGGCCGCACCTCCACAGGAGCAAAAAAGAAATCAGCAGATGTCTAAAGGAGGCATGGGTGGCGTCACCGTGCCTGGAGGGTGGTACACCTTGGAGGTTGGTACAATCCAGCTCCTATCTCTTTTTTTGTTGTTGTTTTTTAAAAAGAGAGATGGGGTCTCTCTCTGTTGCCCAGGCTGGTCTCAAACTCCTGGGCTCAATCAAGCAATCCTCCCACCTCAGTGTCCCAAAGTGCTGGGGTTATAGGCATGAGCCGCCACGCTCAGCCTCCAGTGCCTATCTCTAAGCCTCCCGTCAGCTTGGGCATTCAATCTTTGCCTAAAGAGCAGAGAATGGACAGTCTTCATTTTCTGTGGCAGCAAAGAAACAAGAAATGAGTTGCATTTACTGGGGACCTTTTATCCAGAGAGTCTTAAGGTTCTTGCTAAGGTTCCCCTCATTAAACCGAAAGGAGCAGGTAGGTCATATATTCAGTTAGGGAAAATGAGGAACAGAGAGGAAATCAATGCCTCAGTCAACGATGCCAAAACGGCAGACTGGAACATCAGCCTCTGGGCTCGTGGGCCTAAATTCTGCTCTGGGGCTTGAACTGTAAAATAAGAGAAGATACCTTCAGTCCTCTCACCGCAGAAAGTTTTGGTGTCTGGTGACGTGCTGTTTTCAACACAAAACTAAGAAGGATAACATTAGAGCTGTTGCCTGTTAAGAAAACATGTTCTTCTTACAGGACAAAATTGCAGTCGTATATCTTATTTAATTGATATTAGATTTTATTGCAGAATGTTAAAATGTTAATGTGTCCATAAATCTTTTTCATACTTTCAGAAAAATGTCTGTATTAGGAACACACTGTACAAGGATGAAGGCAAGAGAAAGGAAAAATGAATCCAGAATACACATTATTAATTTTTTAGGAAGGAAGCAAAATGGTGCCTCATAAAGGAAATTAGAAAAAAGTTAAGCAGCTGGGATTTCTGATTTCCTTTAAAGAAGAATCTGCTAGTTTGAGACATATCCTTACAGAGTCAACTATTTTGATGCAGGGAACAAAAAGTGAGCAGATAATGGAAATGGGCTTGTGATATCCAGGTCAGCTCTTAACAGCCACTGGCAGAAGGTGTGATGCCTCCAGCAGGGAAAAACAGTGAGCTGAGGGTCCTGTCACATGACGCAGAACCACGGAATTGGGGCATGGTACAGACAACAGGGCCTGGAAGTCTGGCCTGAATCCTGCTGTGCCGTGTCCACTGTGTGATTGCTGACAAATTCCAGTAAGCACTCCAAGCCTCAGTTTCCACTGTATCAGATGCAAATAGCATCTGCAGGCTTGGGGCAGGGATAGAAAGATGCTTTATAAAAAGTGCCTACAATATAATAGATAATTAACATCTTCTAGGGTATCAATCAAATAATGGTTTGGGGTCAAACCCAAAGCAATGGGAGAGCAACGAGTCATGCCTGGGAGGAGAGGCCGCAGCTCCTGACTTCCTCTGGTGCTGGGTGTCCTGCCCTCTGCCCATCCACCTGCAGAGTCCTCTTGCCTGTGCCATGGAGCCTGTCTGACTCAGTCCACAATGCCAGGGAAGGTTCAGCAGCACAGGGGCCTATGGTAAGGCCCATCTCTATCTTCACCCTTCAGTCCAACCTCTGATTCCAAAAGGAAGCAAGCTTGCAGGAAAAAGGAACTATGGCCTTTTGCTGGCCCCCATTTTCACTACCATTCTAATTCCCTTTCCTGCTGATGCTGTCAGAACATCCTCATATGTGGGATCTGGACTCTGCTAAGGCCAGTTCCACATGGCAGTGACCCCTCTTCAACACTCAAGCTCACCTCATATCTCTTTTCTGCTCTGAGCATTTCCATTCGGATTATACGGCAGGAACTGCAAGCACTCTCTACTCTTGGTGGAGAAATTTACACATTTACTCGTAACCTGCCTATTCCCCCCATTTTATTTCTGCCCTTCGTTAACCTCATTCGGCCTGAACACAGAAAGAATAATTTCCTCACCTCTGTTTGCTCAGTGCACAACCTCTAGCCAATGCCTGGGTTCATCTCACACGACAAATGTAATTCACTGGCTCTCACTGTATTCAGCTACTCCGTAAATTCAGACCCATCCTATTTAATGAGACGGGATTTATTTGAGATTGTTTAAAAATTGATCAATGTCCACATTAAAATCCCATACATGTGATATAACACTTACTAGATATTTTCATGTCAATCAGGAGAGAATATCGATTTTATTATATATATATATATCACTCCAAATGAATCCAAGTCTCTCTGAGAGCATCACAGACCTAAATCTGTGTGGCTGATGGTGTGTTAGCAGCTCCACAGTGCCTTCATTCTAATTATTCCAGATCTAGGAGAAAAGAAAAGATGATTATCTCAGTGACACAAAATAAATATTCTTCTTTTCTTTGTCAGAGTCTCAGGAGGAAACTCTTCTCAGAGAGCAGGGGCATAAGAGGGAAGAAGCCATGGTTACAGAGCGGAGACACAATGGCCTCAGTCCAAAGCTACATTTAAGTTTGGATGCCCTTGGTGTGCTTTCTGGTCTGTAAAACTGAGCACAAGGAAACAGATGACTATTAAAGAGTAAGCTTTCATAATGCAGTTTATTGACATTTCAGCCTATCAGCCTAGGGTTCAACTATTAAGACTTATGATATAGGACTGTTACCCTTATCAATAAACAACGACTCTCTAGCAGACCAGTAGAGAATTCAGTGGCTTGAAATAAATCAGCATTTATGATGGCTCACGTGTCTGTGGTCAGCCGGTGGGTCAGCTGAGAACCAGCTGGTCTCGGATGGCCTCTCTCACATCTGGCCGTTGGATGGCTATTGGCTGAGCTGATGGAATTGCCTGGTCAGGTGCCTTTCGTCATCCAGCATTCCAGCCTGGTATAACAGGCTCAATAATGGACCCCTCAGAGCTGTCCATGTCCTACTGCTCAGAACCCATGAATATATTATGTCGCATGGTAAAAGAGACACTGCAAATGTGATTAAGTCTCTTGAGATGGGGAGATTATCCTGGATGATCTGGGTGGGCTCAGCGTATTCACAAGGGCTCTTAGAAGAGGGAGGAGGGAGGATCGGAGTCTAGAGAGAATATGTAAGGATAAAAGCAGAGGGAAGATGCAACGTTGCTGGCTTTGAGATGGCGGAAAAAGGGTCCATGAGCCAGGAAATGTAGGTTGCCTCTAAAGTTGAAAGAGGCAAGGAATCAAGTTCTCCCCCAGTGCCTCCAGAAGGACCACAGTATTGCAGGCCCATTTTAGACTCTGGCTTCCAGAACTGTGAGAGAATAAATATGTGCTTCTTTAAAACACTCAGTGGTTATCTGTTACAGCAGCGATAGCTGGGAAATGCATCTGGACTTAGCAGGAGCAGAGTTCCACGAGAGCACGTGGAGTGAGTCCAAGGCCCAGGATCGTCACTGGCATTTCTGCTGCATTCGATTGGGCAAAGAAGTCACAAGGCCAGCCCAGATGCAAGGGATGGAGGAATAGACCTCATCTCTTGGTGGTGGAAGGTGGAAGAAGCTGTGAAGTCATATTTCAAGGGAGAAGACACAGGAAGAGTAAATAATTATGGCCACTTTTTCTGCAGTCAGTCTACCCCCATGGCCTTTATGAAGGTCAGAGGACATTCAAAAGCAGTTTCTGACCTTGGTTTCTTTTTCATTTTCAGGACGCAGGGAGCATGGGTACCTGGACCTTAGGCACTGATATCTTCCTAAGTCTTTGGGAGACTTACTTGTCTCCAAGAAGCCCTGGATGGATGGACTTTATCCAGCATTTGGGAGTTTGCTGTTTGGTTGCTCTTATTTCAGTGGGCCTCCTGTCTGTGGCCTTCTGCTGGTTTCTATCATCAATCATGGCGGCTGCTGGCTCCTGGATTATCACATGTGTTCTGCTGTGTTGCTCCAAGCATGCACGATGTTTTATTCTTCTCGTCTTTCTCTCTTGTGGCCTGCGTGAAGGCAGGAACGCTTTGATTGCAGCTGGCACAGGGATCGTCATCTTGGGACACGTAGAAAATATTTTTCACAACTTTAAAGGTCTCCTAGATGGTATGACTTGCAACCTAAGGGCAAAGAGCTTTTCCATACATTTTCCACTTTTGAAAAAATATATTGAGGCAATTCAGTGGATTTATGGCCTTGCCACTCCACTAAGTGTATTTGATGACCTTGTTTCTTGGAACCAGACCCTGGCAGTCTCTCTTTTCAGTCCCAGCCACATCCTGGAGGCACAGCTAAATGACAGCAAAGGGGAAGTCCTGAGCATCTTGTATCAGATGGCAACCACAACAGAGGTGTTGTCCTCCCTGGGTCAGAAGCTACTTGCCTTTGCAGGGCTTTTGCTCGTCCTACTTGGCACTGGCCTCTTCATGAAGCGATATTTGGGCCCTTGTGGTTGGAAGTATGAAAACATCTATATCACCAGACAATTTGTTCAGTTTGATGAAAGGGAGCGACTTCAACAGAGGCCCTGTGTGCTCCCGCTGAATAAGGAGGAAAGGAGGAAGTATGTCATCATCCCGACTTTCTGGCCGATTCCTAAAGAAAGGAAAAACCTGGGGCTGTTTTTCCTCCCCATACTTACCCATCTTGGCATCTGGGTGCTGTTTGCAGCTGTAGATTATCTGCTGTATCGGCTCATTTTCTCAGTGAGCAAACAGTTTCAAAGCTTGCCAGGGTTTGAGGTTCGCTTGAAGCTGCATGGAGAGGTAGGGACCCACAGGTACTTCTCATGGTGTATCCTGGCTATTTGCTGGTCTGTCTTGCAGAAGATCATGAACCTCCCAAGGCAGGGAAGTGGCTTATTTGCCTTTGCATCCTTGGTGCCTGGCATAGTGCTTGGCACATAGAAGGAACCCAAAAATGCAGGTTAAATTGAAGTGAAGTCCCGATGTTAGGGTGTGATTCTGCATTAGTTCCCTGTGGCTGCTGTGACAAATGGCCAATAATTGAATGGCTCAAAATAACAGAAGTTTATTCTCGGATAGATCTGCGGGGAGAAGTCCGAAGTGAGTGTCGCTGGGCTAAAACCCAGGTGCTGTTGCTGCTGTTTGCGTCTTCCAGATTCTAGTGGCCGATGGCATCCCTTTGCCTGTGACCACATCACTCCCATCTCTGCTCTGTCATCGCATCACTTTCTTCTTCGCATGTGGAAAATCTCTCTCTGCCTCTGTCTTAAAGAATGTATATGATTGTATTAGGACTTTCCAGTATAATCCAGGGTAATTTCTCTATCTCAAGATCTTTGACTTAATAACATTTGCAAAGATCCTTTTTCCAAATAAAGTAACATTAACAGGTTCCAGGCACTAACACCTTGTATCTGTAGGGCATCCTCCAGCCTCCTACAGTCAACAAACACTCAAATGTGGAAATAATTGTCTCTGAGGTTGAACATGAAGTGGATTCCCAAGCAGGACTATCTGGCGTGAACCTAAGAGACAGGGATTTAGGACCTGCCTTCTTCTCATCCTCAAGCTTGGGCAAGTAGACATTGAGCACCTTCTCTGAGCGAGAACTTTGCTGTGCATTCTGAGCCCTTATCAAACACAAGAGGGTTCCCAAGGCATCGGCACAATGTTTAAAAGGATGATTGTTGAAAAGGGCTCCTAAGTTGCCCAGTAAAATGGCTGGTGCTGGTAGCTGGTAGCACCCACTTTTAAAAATGCTACACAGCTACACTTCGGTGTTTTGAGAAAGACTGGATTACTAGTTCTCAGCCTTAAATGTGTGTTAAGAATTTCCTAAGTTGGATATAGAGTTTCAGGCCTCGATTTACACAGATTTTGTTTTAACTGGGAGAGCATTTTAAATGAGCATGGCTGTGATTACAAGGTAGGTGGTCCATAGACCACATTTTGAGAAACTCTAGCCTAGGTATTAGAAAGCAAGGACTCTCTAAACCAGAGGTCCTCAACCTTGGATACAGAGTTGCATCACTGTGGAGCTGAACTAACCAACTCAATATCTCTCTCCAGAATCCCCAGAGATTCTGTTTTAATTGAACTGGGGTGAGAGATTTTTAAAACCTCCCAGAGTAATTCTAACGTGCAGCCAAGATTGAGAACCCCTGTTCTAAACCCTTCACTCCAAGAACAAAGCCAGAAAGTTAACTCCTAATTGCCATCAGATGGATCTGTGAAAAATCTTCATTAGCCAGGACAGCGTCTGTCTCTGAGCTGGTCCCTCCTGCATCTTGAGGGATCTGGCTTTCTCTTCTCTATTCTCCCTCTCCCTCCTCTTGGCAACCATGGACAAACAGAGAAGATGGTGGGGATGGGGCATCCCATCGTTTATCATTTCTTTTCCATTTTCTCTGTGGATATTTGTGCTTATGTTGACATTTCAGAGGATCTGGATATTGTGAGACACTTAGCTTATTGTTTTTTAAACCCAGAAATTGCCAGGCTGAATGACATGGGATGTATATGCACGTGTGCAGGTGTGTATGTGCATGTGTGTGATGCATGCTGGGCTTAAGTACACTAGCCCAGGCTGGCAAAAATAATGCAGGTGAACCCCAAAACTGGGGCTTAGCCTAGGAGGGTTCTTGGCTTTGCTTGGGAAAGAATTCAAGAGTGAGCTGACAGTGAAAGAAAGCAAGTTTTTTAGAACAGAGTACAGCAAAATGGCTGCTCCACAGGCAGAGAAGGACTACCCCATAGGCAGAGTGGCCCAGACTAGCACTCCTGGATTGTTAGTCTGTTGTATTTATACCTAGTCTTAATCATATGCTAATTATGGAGTGAGTTATTCATGAGCTTTCTGGAAAAGCGGTGGGGAGTTCCCAAGCCATATAAGACAACTTCTGGGTTATTGCCATGGTATCATTTATAAGCTGTCATGGTGCTGGTAGGAGTGCCTTATGCAAATATATTATAATTAGCATATAATGAGCAGCGAGGACAACTAGAGGTTTTTTTCATCACCATCTTGGTCCTAGATGATTTTGGCTGGTTTCTTTGTTATATTCTGTTTCTATCCACAGGGTCATGGCAGAGGCTCAGTAAGCAAGTCCTGCTGATCTCCTGCCTCAAAAACGCCAACAGCTGTTTCTTTTTTTAAAAAATTATTATTTGTAATTGTTATGGTTATTTTTAATTGACACATAATCATTGTACACATTTATGGGGTATCCAGTACCTGTTTCCATGGGTCTCATTTGCCATACTGTTCCTCAAGCTGCCCTAGGCTGTGCCAGCTGCTGGGGAAATCATAGAGGAAAAACGGCCACAATGTTGCCTGCAAACCCTCCCGTGAAGCCCTGCTTGCCATTTCTCTCTTTCCCTCTCAGGGCCTCAAATCCCCCTGCTGCATCCACACTCTTCCTCCCCTTTCGTCTGGCTCAGCAGATCTAGTCCCATGGCTCCTGCCCTCCTAAGCCTGGGCTGCTTCTCAGAGTTGATTATTCTGAGCTCTCTGCATCCCCTGAAGAATCCCGTTAATTACAAGGCACGCTGTTGCTCTAGCTATTTGGAGCGGTGGATAATGGAAGTAGTGTTTTAGCTGAAAGCCAAACAAGAATTTCAGACATGCTTGATCTTTAGGAGTGGCCAGGAAAAGGGCCTCGCTCCTTCCCTCCCATTCCCCTCCTGTGTTCTCCTTTCTTGGCTTCCCCCCTCAATTCTCCCTCTCTCTCTCATACGTTTTTCTTCTCTCTCATTTACTTATCTCTTAGCCAGTACCCATACCTGTGTTGTGAATTCTCACCATGTTAGATAGAGGGGGAAAAAAGCAAGTTCTGCCTTCCAAAAAAACCCAGCTTTCCAATGACAATGTCCTGACACCTTCTTCTTTGGGCACTGCTGATTCCTGGGGGTGCGAAGATGTCTAGGTTGTGAGGGCCTCCTTGAGGGGCTTATGTCCTGAGAGGGAGGTCACCGTGTACACACGTGAAACAGCAGGGTGGTGGGCACTGGAACAGATGTGAGTACGAGACTGCTGTGGGAGCGCTTCTCAAACTCTCTCCTGCTGTATCTGAGAGACTGTGCTGCCAAGAACCAGCTTCTGCATGACTGGCGATGCCCTACCCTTACTCCAGGGTGCCCTTGGGGGCTCCTGGTCTTTACCATTGCCTCACATTTGCCAAGGAAAAGTCACGCAGGAAGAGAAACACTGGCTCAAGGTGTTGCCAATTTCTTTCTCACTTTCGAATGATTTTAAATATATGTTTTAAATAAAGAAGATGGGAAATGACCCAAGTAGAGCTAGCTCTGTGGGTGGGCAGTGTAAATAAAAATAGCCAGAGTTTCTACTTACTGAGCACCTACTATGTTCACTGCATTTGGCAGCATTAACTTTTCAGGACTGGCTGACACCAGAGCCTGCCCTCCATTCATTGCTTAGTGCTGTGCCAATAAATTGTTTATTTAAGAGAGGAACATATATATTAAAACATTGGGGTACCATTTAGTATATTGCTTGGCATTTTGAAAGAATTAATTTGTCTTCCACATTACCCTCAACCAACCCCATACAAAAGTGTCCACACAAACTTTCTGAAGCCCTGATTCCCAACTGCAAAATCCCCAGTTAAATTTCTAGACAAAATAACTTTGTCCCAGACCGAACACCCGCTGCTTTCTTATTGCAGGATTTCTCATCACTGACTCAATCGATGTGTTTGTTTCTTCAACAGTATTAAAAAGAGTGCATGTCTTTGCTCTGGGGACTGAAATCTCTCTATTTAATTGTAGGCAGACTATTTTTTTAATAAGAGAAAGGGAGAGGCAACACAAATGTTTTTCATTGCTTCGGCACAGTGCTGGGGAAATTATAGAGTTGACTTGACATTTGTGTAGAGGTCCCAGGTTTGGGATTTCCAGAGTCTTCACAGGCACTGGGATAGATCCAAGGTGGCCAGTGTCCTCTGGGTGTGGTTGGGATCTTTTTGAGAAGTCATTTACCTTTTCCTGGCCCCAGGGCTCTGTGGCACTAGAGTGATAATAACTTACTAAGCACCCCAGTCTGTAAAGCTAATGTTCCTTCCCCAAGGTGTTTAATGTACACTGGGAGTAGTTTATTCATGGGCAGGATCTGGTCCATTAACTCCTGTTTTGCCAAATTAGAAAACAAATCCACTGAGAGATTAAATGATTTTCCCAGGTCAGAGAAAGAAAGAGCTGGATCAGCACACACTTCTCTCCTGGGTGGCTTGGCTGGGTGGCTCAATGTCATCTCCTGCCCTCTGTGTCAGTCTGCTGAGGACAACTGGCTTATGCTCTTGCTTTCAAAAAGGAAGGAATGTACCTCTCATGAGCATCCAATAGGGATGAGAAATTTTCCTATTTTTAGGACCTGCCCAAACATGATTTTAGAGTCTCCTTCAATAACGTGGGCTGGAGGGCCAGTGTATCAACCTAGAAGGGAATATAGTACACTAAATAAGAATAATCCCCCCTAAGCTCCGGAAGGTAGATGTAGAACATAATTTAATGCCTCAACATCTTTGTGACCTTGTGGTCTGCTTAAGGGGTATTGGGAGGATATGATGGGGTCCTAATGGGCTATGTTCTAAAGCAATCTTCTCCCTGAGTTTAGCTGACTCCCCGCTCTTTCTTTTGTCCCATATGTCCTAACATGTAGAAACAAATATTCCATGAAAATGAGTTACGTGATCAAATTTGTTAGGAAAACTGCTGGCTAAAGTTAAAAGATTCCTCTGCCTACTTCTCAGAGCCTTCAACAGTCTAATGGGCATTGTGATTTTCAAAAGAAGGGATAGAGTGAAAAAATGTATTTAATACACTTCTCTCAAGGGAATCTTTACTGTATTTCTACAAACCCACTTCAGAAAACACTGCAATAGTTACAAATAAGACACATCTCTTCTCCTTTGCTCCAATCATAACACACAAAGGAATATGTGATAGTTCCTTTGGCCAAAGCTCCCTGCATGTTTGAAGATAGTGCCGTGTGCTGCAGGGAAGTACTGAGAAAGACAAGGACTGAGTACAAAAGTGGCATGCATCATGATTATTTTATTCTTTCATTTTAGAAACAAGGAACTCAAGATATTTTCCATGATTCTTCCTTTAATATATCTGTGTTTGAACCCAACTGTATCCCGAAACCAAAATTCCTTCTATCTGAGACCTGGGTTCCTCTCAGTGTCATTCTTGTGATATTAGTGATGCTGGGACTGTTGTCCTCTATCCTTATGCAACTTAAAATCCTGGTGTCAGCATCCTTCTACCCCAGCATGGAGAGGAAGCGCATCCAATACCTGCATGCAAAGCTGCTTAAAAAAAGATCAAAGCAGCCGCTGGGAGAAGTCAAAAAACGGCTGAGTCTCTATCTTACAAAGGTAAGGCCAAGATGGTGGTGTAACCTCCAATTGAGGAAGTGTTGAGTTTGAGAGGGAAATGGGAAAGGGGACTTCGAAGCACTTAATGCTTCAGCTTCACATCAGGGCTTGTATCCCAGCAGTAGATAGGACACTGGGGGAAAATGAACAAACATACATGGCTAGGGCTCTTACTTCTGTGATTTGAATGCTGATCCAAAGGATACTACAAGATATTCTTAATATATTCGTTTCAAGTAAGTATGTTCAGTCATTGTAAAGCGGCGACTGGAGAGGTCCTTAGTGTTGACTATTAAAGGGCAAAGCACAATAAGATATGCTTTCCTAGGTAAAGAAAAAACAGACAGGGAAATGTCTACTATAGCTTTGTAAATACCAAAGAATTTGTTCATTTTCCAGTGTATGTGTATGTGTGTATAGAGAGAGGATAGATAAAAATATAATAATATATATACAAATATATAAATAAAAGCATAATGACTCATGCATCTATAAAATGGACTTATATCAAAAATTTTATGTAATTTAATACATACGTATTAATGAGGGAATGGGAAGAAAAATTACAACCAAAGAATAATTCAAAGAACACACAGATATATATAGGCCATCAGGAATACCCAACGAATTTGCTTAATAGATGCAAAAACTGTCTTTTTCTTTAAGGGTGGATGGGAGGGGTCAGTTGTACTCTACTGGGCGGAGTTCATATGCAGGTCATGGACAAGAATCACTCACATTGTTTCTATCAGCCATCTGCAACTTACAGAGTTGGGAAATAGCCCATAGACAATGGAAGACCAACATAACCCACAAAAATAAGCTTATTTCAGTCTTTTGCTGTTTTCCCCAACATCTTTAACCCTACAATGAAACATTTAAGTCAGAGGCATTTTAAATGACTCCAACTCCAATGCCCAATTATCCACTTTTCTGTCTCTTCAGATTTATTTCTGGCTTCCAGTCCTGAAAATGATTAGGAAGAAGCAAATGGACATGGCAAGTGCAGACAAGCCATGAGAGACCCTGGGTACTCCTCAGCCACATCGCACCAGCGGTTCTCCTCAGGTCTATGATGGCAGTCACTATTCATGCTGGATAATACAGAACTATATGATGCAGTCCTCTCAGGAGTCTGAGTTTACAGAGCCACCTTGCAGCACGTGGTTATGCCTCAAAGCCAAAGAGCTGCCAGGTAAATGGTTATGTGATCTGTCTTCCAAACAAACCACATGATCTCGCCTATGTCACAATGTAATAGGACTCTAGCTGGGTCCCTGGTGATGAGTTTCAGCATAGAATAATGTTCAAAGAAAATAAACCAAAAACAGTTGAAATCTCTACGACAGCCTCACAAGCAAATGCCAAGGGGAACATACATGTAAAAAGCCAGTAAACTATCTTCAAACTCTTCTGTCCTTAATGTCTTGCATGTCTACTGCCCCCACAATGGTCTCTTTCCTCCCTGCCCTCTTATTAAAGAACTCTTTCTGAAACCCATTCCTAACAGCTCCTAGTTTCTTCTTACCACCACCTGCACTTCTGCCCTCTACCCGCCTCTATTTTGTTTTCTCCTCTTTTAGCAAATCCCCTGGCTGATATTTATGACAGGGTGGCCTACGTACCATGTGCATTAAAATTTCATACAATTCTTGTTAAAGTATACATTTGGGCCCCTTTTTGTCTTTAACTACACTCCAAATCACTTTTATTTTTATTATTTTATTTTTTATTTTTTTGGAGATGGAGTCTCACTCTGTCGCCCAGGCTGGAGTGCAATGGTGCTATCTCGGCTCACTGCAATCTTTGCCTCTCAGCTCCAAGCAATTCTCCTGCCTTAGCCTCCCAAGTAGCTGAGATTACAGGCGCCTGCCACCAAGCCCAGCTTCTATATATATATGTATATTTGTATATTTGTATTTAGTAGAGACGGGGTTTCACCATGTTGGCCAGGTTGGTCTTAAACTCCTGATCTCAGGTGATTCACCTACCTTGACCTTCCAAAGTGCTGGGATTACAGGGGTAAGCCACCATGCCCAGCCCCCATATCACTTTTAACGAGTCACAGGACACACTGTCTTTTTCTGTTAGGCACGTTTGCCCTCAGTCTGAAGTGCTCTTCCCTGTTGGAAGGACAGACTGGAAAGCAGTGCTGTCACCAAAGGTAATTTTGATCTTGAAAACAGGATTTAGACTCACTCATTAGGGTCCATCTCACTTGGATGGGAAATGCTTATTTAATTGCAGCTTACTCACTTTGATTTAAATGAATGTTAAGTTTCTTGAGACATCCACTGTGAAATGTGCTGTTAATCTTACAGAGGCAGAAAGGTACTGCCCAAGGCAATTTCATAGAGCACCCTTTTTTCACCTCTAATTGTAATGGCCTATAAAAGTATATTGCGTTATCGCCTAAGTCACCATTTCTCGTCTCACAAATCTCAGTCTGGTTCCATATTTTGTTAGGGGCTATCAAGTGTCTTTCTGATGTGCTTAATAACTCTGTTGTCAGTTGAGTTTCTCTTTGATAGTAAGACACGGTAATTCTAAACACCTTCATGAGAACAGGTCTCTTTTATTGTTCTACTTGGGATAAAAAATGTTATCTTTCCTCTTCTGAGATTTTGTATCTACTACTTTGTCTTTTGGGACCTAATCAATCATAATTGTAATATGGGATATGTTGAAGTCCTCACATGTTAGGACTTCATGTACATGTTACATATTTTTGTCTTAATTCACTTAAGAGAAAGAAGTACACATATCTCACCCTAAGAAAGTAAGAACTAGCGTTCTCATCCAAACTCAATAATAGTGATTCCCAAAAAGTAGTAAAGACTACTGAAGTCAATTGTTGAGATTATAGTATGGAAGAGAGGAACTGGATGAAAAAATGAGTGTGGGTTGAACGTAGTTATATGTCTATATTTAAATGTCTATATTATATTAGGCTAATAAAACCCCCGGGAGGAAAAATTCAAATTAACAGGTGGCTGAGGCTTTTCCAAGCTTTCCCAGTTCAAAACCTGTTTTGGTTTCAATCCATCATGATTACGGTGACATTGTTAAAAGCAGGAAAGAAAAGGAAGTAAGTAATTAGGTAGTGGGGACAATTTATGACCTTTTATTATCTCAATTCTGAGTGTCCATGAACTTTACTTTTGTACTCAGGGAGCAAAAGAAATCAGAATTGAATTTGTCATTGGAGCACTCTGTCAAATGCAAATAGAAAACAAAAAAGGCAATGACAGAAATGAAAGCGTAACAAGCCACAGTCACTGCAATTAAGGCAGAAGGTGTTTGCACCACTTTACTGGATGCTGAGGAAGTACATTGTGGTGAAGGAAGTGCCCCTACCACTGCACTCGGCCTCATTCGACAAAGACAGAGAAGAGCATGCACACTGACCAAAGCGTGGGGCTCAGGTGGTGGACAGGTTTAGAGGGCATAGAGGGGGACCAGGAAAGACTGGGACAAAGACGCAGGCCTTGCCTGCTCACTCATTCTGTAGGGTTATGGTTACCAAAGCTGGCTGATCATCAGAACCATCTCCAGAGGTTAAACAAATAAAATAAAATTACAGACGCCCAAACCTAAACTCAGAAATACTGACTTAGGTAGGTGCAGGGAGGGTCCTGGAAGTGTGTACCCTAAGGAACTTCATGGGTGATGCAGATGATTAGGTCTGTTCGTTAACCACTGGTTTAGAGAATTGTGGCAAGCCTTGGAGAGCAGGGATTGCTGATTAAATAAAAACACATTACATGGTATCTATGTAATTATCTGTGTGAACATGCATACAGGACTTTGATTCTACCTGTTGCTGAGCCATTCAGTTTCTTTGATTCTACCTGTTACTGAGCCATTCAGTTTCTTCAATAATGCCAAATGCAAATTTCTTGTCAAGAAATGTATTGTTCTCATCATCTGCAGTCCAACTCACTTACTTGTATAAACAAGCACCCAAACAAAAACAAAACCCATGACAACACCATGAATTATACAATTTTAACCTATAGTTACTTGCTTTTTAAATATGATTTGGTACCAAATACTATTTTTTAATCAAACGATTTCAATTTGGAGGATAGTGTAACACTTTTTTAAGAAAATGAAAGGTCACCTTGACTACAACCACCACATGATGTAATTGAAAGAATTATAGAATCTTAGAATGGAGAAGGCTGGATTCAAATCCTCATTCTGCTAATTATTAGTGACCTAAACTTAGCAACTTAACTCTTATCTCTCTGAGCCTGTTTTCTTATGTACAGATTGGGGCTGAAAAATATAAGTCTCCCAGCATCTTTTTGAGAACTAAATGAGATGACATATATAAAGCCTCTAGAATACTTCCCGTCTCAGATAAATAAATGTTAGCAATGTTAGCTCTTTTCTTCCTCTTTCTTCTTTCCCATAATTCCCTGCCCAACTCCACTTTCTTCAACTTTTGACAATAGGGTCTGATGCAAAAAGAGTGGAAACAAACAAAAAAAGAGAATTTCAGTCAAACTTGATATACAACAAAGGTTAGCAAACGTTTTCTATGAAGGATCAGACGTCAGAGCAACTCTGATGCAACTACTCAATTCTGCCATTGTAGCAAGAAAGCAACCATAGACAGTAAATAGACAAATGAGCATGGCTGTGTTCCAATACAACTTTATTTGCACAAACAAGTGGCAAGCTGGACATGGCCTGTGGCTGTTTGCCAACACCTGATAATACAGAAAGGTTTTTTAGAAATACATGAGTTGGTGCAGGACATGATGCAATGGGGACTCAAAGTCAGAAAAAACAAGGTTTGAGATCCCTCTTCACCACCAACTAGCTGGATGACTTTGCAAGTCATGTCACCTCTCTAAGCTCAATTTTCTCATCTATAAAGACCAAGGAGTTTAGCTAAAGAATCTCTGAAATCTCTGCTATCTCTTTAAGCCTATGATTCTTCGGGAGACAGCAGTGTCCTGGAGAGAATCACCAATGGACTGTAACTCAAGTTTCAGCATTTGATGTGTTTGTTCTTTCACAGTTGATCAATGAATCATAAAGAACAACAGAAGCACTCCACTCCTAAGTATGATTTATTTGATGGAAAAGGGAAAAAATAACATTTGGTCAAAATAAATGTTATTTTCTCCACAGACACAAAGAAGCAATCAGAATGGTTACTAAATTCTAAATGTCATGTGTAATTTCATATGGCTTAAAGTCAGATTGCCATGTCAATGGCTGAAGACCTGCTAATTGAAAGTCTTGCTTTTTTCTAAGTGAGCAGTACTCTCACTCTAAATGTGATATATTAATCAGGGAGTAAAAAAAATCAATCAAAATTGTTTTTCCAAAGGAAACCATTGTGGAAGTATGTTTGTACTGAAACAGTAAGTGTGCTATGTCCTGCAAGAGGAAATGTTAATATGTACTAGAAAATAAATAGTAAGTTGTTTAAAAACACGTGATGAAAGAAAGGATACTGAATTAAAAATTGGTCTCTAATTCTGGTACTGCTACCAAGTAGCTTAGCCAAAGCACTTGTCTCTCGACTCAATTCAGTTATTCATAGAAAATATCATAATAGTTATTAGTAAGCCCTTACTAGGCGCCAGATACTGTTTTTAGTGAATTATTTCATTTAATCCTCACCCAAACCCCATGAGAGAGGATCTGCTGCTATTGCTGTTTTGTAGATGAGAAAACTGAGGCACAAAGAGGCTAACTTGTCCACAAGTTACCTATAAAGCATTGAGAAACCTCTGTTGTCATTCCTGATTCCTTTCTCCAATAAAAAGCCTTGCTAGTGCAGGGATATCCATACAACTAGAAAATTGTTTTCCTGAAAAATCAGCATAATTCTAAACAGTCCTCACTGTTCTTTAGAGTGCAAAAAGTCACAGAATCATTAATTCGGCTTACACAAATGAATGATTTCTCTGTCTGCATTCTTCAACCATGAAATCCTAGACAACTTCCAGAAAGCTGTGGCCCGGAACACCCCGATCCCACTCAGAACACTATTTATAAGAATGCCCCGTATGCAGTAGTCTTTACAGTTTTTCTTTTTCTCAAATGTTCTCTAGCCTATGTAGATGACATTTATGCAATTCAGAGAAAGATGCCTCAACAGGATTAGTCAGCAGCAAAGTCCTCTGACGCAGCTTCTGTGATCTAGTTAAAAATAGGAAAGAGGATGTTTTGCATAAGTCATCAGCATTGTTCGGTATTGGAGAACTGACCACTGTTTTGGTTCCCACATCCTGTTACTTTATCTAAAAACAGATGAAAACCCTGTCCCTGAATTCTTGGACAAGACCTTTTGCTTCTGTGACCTCAGGGCTCAGGTTCTTCTTGTTCTGGGCTCCTTTGGTCACTTCCCTTCACCCCCTGCCATTTACAATCTCAACTGTCAGTCTTGGGCTCAGGGCCTCTGCTTTCCTTCTGCCCTCCCAGGGATTGCAAACCAAGGGCTAGAGGGGTCAGGTAGATAATATGAAGCCAACCAGGTAGATGAGGGTAAATTAGACGACGCCCTTTCTTGAAAGGAGGGCGTCTCTTTACTAAACCTCTGACAGATCGACTGGCTTTTCCCAGAGCAGGCAAAAATCCAGATTGATAGAGAAACTTGCCTAATCTTGAAATGTTAGAAATAAATTAGAATATTAATTTAAAAAATAGAGTGGGGGTCAAATCATAAGCTTTTCAGTTTGTGACCTCTGCCCCATACCCTCTCCTATGAGGAAGTTGTGTGTTACCAGCTATAGAATGAAATTCTACAAAATCTAGATAAACCCTCCCACTTTTTCCAGTTCTTGATTTCTAATTTGGAAAGGGTATGGGATGATGATAGGAGTCCTGGATTCTGATTTTGGCTCTGCCCTTTGCTAACTATGGAACTTTGGATGAGTTAGCTTCACCTTTCTGGGACTCAGTCTCCTCATCTTTAAAATGGGCAATTAGAGGCAATGAGCTTGAGAGCTCTATCAAGCTCTATTAGCCAGTGAGTCTGATAGATCTTCATTCTCGTCTCCCCTTCCTTGCCCTTCCTGATCTCAAATACCAATTCCCCACCACAGTGAGTGACCCGAATATTTTCCTGATTTTCTCAGTTTAGAAGTCAGCTTTATTTGTAACTCTCTTGCTGTCTAACACCCAACCAGTTCTGTTGCTGCAGCATCCCTTAACCCTCCTCTCCACCCCACAATGTTGGCTGTCACCATCATGTCCTCAACAAATCACTACATTTGCTTTCGTTTCTACTCCAGCTTCTCCATCGCCCCTCAGTTTTGCAGTCCCTTCTCCAGAGATGAAACAAAAACTAATTTAAAAGCACTTGGTTCAGAGCTTTTCCCTGGAAGAGAATGTACGTGGAAATTTACAATCCCCATTTCTTATCACAGCCAATCCCCAAATTGCCGCTGCCCTTGAAGGTTAATGGGCATCTTTAAATCACAAGCTGGGCATGAGGGGGAGGTGCTCTCAAGTGGTCCCTCATTAGGAAATCAAACATTCATACCCCAGGAGGAGCTATAAATATTTAGACACTATCTCAAATATAAGTCTCTAATGCATTATGGACAACAATGTTACCAAATGCCTGGAAAGGAAGAACTCTCTAGTACATTTTTTTTCTCACAAAAGTAGAGAAAGTTTCTCTCTCTTAAAAGTAGAGAAACTGTTATCGCCCAAAAAACAAATTCCTATTTATCATTGGCAGGGCTGAACCTTGAAGGCAGGAAGATTCTGGAGAATTCAAACCTCTCCCCTTTATCTTGTTTTTCAGCTGGTGAATGTATTCAAGCCGAATTCAATGTGTCAGCAGTATCACGCTCCCTCCAAAATCTCCAGTGAAGAATCTTCCCTTGTCTTTTCTGTCTTCTGTGGTTGCTCACACTCCCCAGCATTCCCTGGTTTATGGCATCATAAACCAATTTCTGCTTCTGTCTTCACATGACTGTCTTCTTTCTGTGTCCAACATTCTCCCTTCCTATAAGAACAGAGTTACTGAATTACAGTCCACCATCATCCAGTATGACCTCATTTTAATTTTATTACATCCACAAAAACTCTATTTCCAAATAAGATTATATTTATAGGTACCAGGAGTTAGAGCTTTGTATTATTCCTTTTTCACACTGCTATAGACATACCCGAGACTGGGTAATTTATAAAGAAAAAGAGGTTTAATAGACTCACTGTTCCATGTGGCTGGGGAGGCCTCACAATCACGGAGGAAGGCAAAAGGCACATCTTACATGGCAGCAGACAAGAGAGAATGAGAGCCAAGTGAAAGGGGTTTTCCCTTATAAAACCATCAAATCTCGTGAGACTTACTTCCACGAGAACAGTGTGGGGGAAGCTGCCCCCGTGATTCAATCATCTCCCACCAGGTCCCTCCCACAACACATGGGGATAATGGGAGCTACAATCTGAGATAAGATTTGTGTGGGGACACAGCCAAACCATATCAGGCTTGAACATATCTCTTGGGGAGGACACAATTCAACCTGGTACAGTGAACAACCAGCAAAGAATTTCCCCTTCAAGAATCACGCTATGTGCATTATGCAGAATCAACTCTTTAGAACATAACATTTACGAGTCGGTCATAGCACAGCTGCACAGTTAGAATGAACTTTCTATATTTTTGAGTGTACCTCAGCTCTCAATGCAGACAAAAAAGAGTAGGAGAAATCAACATTGGGTTTTTGATACAGTCAGAGGGAAGTTGTTCTAAGGAATTTGGGATTATATCTTAGCCACAATAAATGGTTTGCTACTTAGAGGCTCATTGAGCATTCAGGAAAGGACCTACATTTGCTTGAGATGATGTTCAGGACCTAGACAGAAGACCTCAGCAATACATTGAACTGAGCCATCAGAGGCCATATAGAGAGAGATACCAAATGTGGGAATCAATACAGGGTTTTATGGGAAGGCAAAGAATGGTGGTTAAGGACCTTAAGTAAGGAATAGGTTCAGCTGCTGCACCAAGGGAATGCCTATCCACACCAGCTGTGAGTAGTATACGTGTGGCAGACAGTTTTGCTAGAAGAAGCGAAAATTCACCTTGAAAAGAAAAGGTGAGGTGATCCTCAACCAGTATTAGTGGGCCCCATCTGAGTATTTCTTAAAAGTCTTACATGTTTTAGCCTGGGAGCAGTGGCTCACGCCTGTAATCCCAATACTTATAGAGGCCAAGATGAGAGGATTGCTTGAGTTCAAGAGTTCAAGACCAACCTGGGCGACATAATGAAACCTCATCTTTACAAAAACTACAAGACGTAACAAAATTTGCCAGGTGTGGTGGCACATGCCTGTATTTCTGGCTACTTGGGAGGCTCAGATGGGAGGATCACTTGAGTCCGGCAGGTTGAGGCTGCAGTGAGCCAATATTGTGCCACTGCACCACAGGCTGGGAGACAGAGCAAGACCCTGTCTCAAAAAACAAAAACAAAACGAAGTATTACAAGTTTACAAGTTTACAGTTGAAGAAGAGACTATGGTAAAAAAAAAAAAATCTATATATCTATTTATCTATCTATATATATATACACACACACACTATATGAATAGAGAATGGCTCAGCACGATCCATCCTCATTAAAGGTATGCAAACCATGTTAGGGCCTTGGAAAACACAAATAGACCAGTCTAATAAAAATGGCATGGTAAAACAAAATTAAGTGTTCACTGTGACTCTTGTTCCCATATTTGCTTGCGATGATGTTCAGGTCTTCTTCAGTCTTGACGGTGAGCCTACCAGCAGCCAGATGATGGCAGTGACCAGGAGGTGACAGAGTCTACTGAGATGGGTGAAAGTTTGAGAGCCAGACATTATTTTTGGAACCAAACGCTTCTCCCAGAGACTCTTTTCAGGGCTGGCTTTCAATATGTGAGAAGAAAACAGTTTTGAAACGAGTCAATGAAAATGGCTGACAAGAATTATTTCTTGGCGAGGAAGTCGTGAAGAAATTTTATATTTCTAGTTTAAAATGCGTTTAAATGCATTTTCAAAGTTAATTTCTGAGATGACAATGTTCCCTTAATTTAAGAGATTCTGTATCAAGAGTAGATGTAAATACGGCTGGGAATTGCCATGGTTAGAAATCTGAATAAAGTACAGCAGTGCCTGGGAACTAGAGGCCAATTGAGAACAGCATAATGTAGAAGTGAGTTGCCAAGGGAACAAGCCTCCAAGTGAGACACGACCATCCTGCGGGCGGACACCATATAGAGAGATGGGAGGGGGACCAAGAACGTGCTAGGCGGCCAAGAGTCTTCAGGAGGGACAATGAGACAGCCTTCCCATTAGCTATCTGCCACCAGAAAGAAAGCCAACAGCTTCCAAAGCCACCAAAAAGGGGAATACAATTCAGGGCTTCTTCAGTATTTTCAATCTGACCGTATTCATTTTGTCATTCAAGTGTTGGGTTACTCCAAAGAACACTGACCGAGTGCCTTCTGTGTGCCAGGCACAGGTGTAGGGCTAGAGACTAAGGAGGCACAGTAGCTCTCTGTCTCTGGTTGCTCTCTGGAAGAGCAAGACCTAAACACAGCCACTGGCTCACTCCTGGGAATTGGGCCTCCTTTTGCCCTGCAGCTCTGGTCCTCTTGCAGTGGGCCAGCCAGGTCGCCTTCCTGGCTGAGGGACACCCTGACCACTGTGCCCAGGATTCCAGCTCCTTCAGAACTGATCTTCTTGGCCTCCACGTCATCCCCATGGCAGGTCCAGCACCTGTGATCAGCCTCCCCTGTGCTCCACAGAACTCCTCCCACGCTTCCTGCAGGGCTTTCTCAGAACTTGCCTGGAATGTCCACTTCATTTCACCATCCTGGTCTTCCCAACTCTATGTGCCTTCCTCATCCGTTCTCATGCTCAGTCCCAGCCTTGACTTTGGCATTCTGCTCCTGGCTCTGGCTTTTGCATGTGACCTTCAATAGGGATGGGATAGTGACTCATGGAAAATGCTCAAATCAAAGTTGTTACCCTAACCCGTTCCTCTGCACATCAGTGAACATAACCTCCAGCTTCCTCCCGTGGGACCGGGCAACACCTCCTCCTGCTCAGTCGCCAACGATAAGCTTCCTGTTCAGGTCCTCGTTATTTTCTTCATTCCTTAGCACCCTCTCCTCAACAGTGGCCTTCTGTTATTACTGTGATCTCACCAATCTATTTTTAAACTTCCCGTTGCCTTTACAATCTCGTTCATGCTGCATCTTCTTTCACTACAAACCAACTTTCCTTCCAGAGCAACCGACACTGAGCAAGATGTTCGTATTGTGATCACACTGCACTCGGATTGCTTTATTGTTCACAAACTTCCTCTCTTACGGTCCTTTAACAATGCGGTAAAGTAACCAAGGCAGGTATTTTCACCTCCAATTCACAAATCAGGAAGTGAGGTTCAGAAAGGTTAAGTGACTTTGTCCAGGTCACACGCTGAGAAGTGATGAACCCCGTCTTCTCGTTCTAAGCGGGCTCCTTGTCCCTGTCACGTGTCATGTGGCACTTGAGGCTCTGCCTGTTGTGGCACTGAGTCTGTGCCCACACCATGCCCCACTCCTGTTCTAAGACTTCTTCCTTCTTGGTATGAAGCCAGCATCCTCCGAAGAATTTCAATAAACAGAAACACCAACTCATGCCTGCATTTTCCTATTTCCCATTAGACCCAGTAGCATAACCGCATTGTCTAAGGCCCTCCAGCTAAGCTGCAGGATGCTCCATTTTTTCCTTTTTGCCTACAAGCGAAACAACGAGAAAATCCTGGGAGGCTCTCCCTGTCTCAGGAGCTCCCTTGAAATCCCAGCCCTGCCCTGCCTAGCATTCCTGCCTGCACTCCGAGAAGCCTCTCCCTGGCACGTTTTTATTAGAAGCGCCCCGAGGGCTGTGTCCACATTTCCTTAATGTTCTGGAAACCTCTTCCCCTCTCCGCAGACCTGTGCAGGGCGGTACATATTGATTGGTGCGGGCGTGCTTGTTCTTTTGGGAAGGAGAAAGCAAGCTTCTTGCAACAAGAAATCCCAAGACAAGATAATTATTTACAGTGAGAGTGGCCCCAAAGTGTAAAGCGACTCAGAGGATTGTAAACCACTTAAGAAAAGGAAACAGAGGTTGGGGAGGCGGTGGCGGGGAGAGAGTAAACAACTCCCAGGGCCCCTGTCTGCAGCGCTCAGGGGAGGGGAGAGGCCGGGAGCCGCCTCCGGGGGTCTCGCGGGGCCGCCCCTGGGACAGCTGAGCCAGAGACAGGCCCTGCCGGAGCCTCTCTGGGTAAGGAACAGGACCGGAGCGCGCTCGGTGTAAGGGAAGCTTGCGCTCCTTCAGCCCCTTTCCAGGGCCTGCGCTGATTCATGGAAACGGCGCTCACCGGAGCCTCCGCAGTTGCTGTCTTTACCAGCTGACGTCCCGTCCAGCTCTGCGCGGGTCGCGTTGCTTGCAGTCTCATCCTCTCCTCGCCCACACACTTCTGACGACGCTCCTGGTTTCCAGCGAGGAACCTGCGGTCCGGAGTGCAGAGGTCCCTTGACCCTGGCCTCCCAGCCGCTAAACGCTGCTTGTTGGACTCCCAAACGCTGTAAAAATGGGGCTCTCTTACCTCTCTCTGGCATTTGATAGTTTTCAAAGCGATCTGTGCCTCACAACAACTTCGTGAGGAAGACTCCGTGAATGCTACCACCTCCAGTTAAAGAAATAGAAGCCCAGAGAGTTTCATTGACTTCCAAGGCCACCTAGCTTAGAAAGGGAGCAGAGACGGGGGTAGAGAGAGTCCCTTGGACGCTGTTCTCAGGACCCCGTTCAAGGCAGATCTAACACTGTGGTCACATCTCATGACCGTGAGCAAAGTTGCCTTTTGGAGCTCGCTTCGCACAGAGTTTGATTCTTGGAGAGTGGGCATAAGAGAGGAGACCACCCCTCATATTGTCTTATGCCCAATTTCTGACTCCAAAGAAAGAAGTGAAAACTGAAAGGCAGAAATGAAATCCACAGGCAGACAGCCCGGCGTGCACCCTGGGCCTGGTAGTTAAAGATCGACCCCTGACCTAATTGGTTCTGTTATCTATAGATTACAGACATTGTATAGAAATGCACTGTGAAAATCCCTATCTTGTTTTGTTCCAATCTAATTACCGGTGCATGCAGCCCCCAGTCACGTACCTGCTGCTTGCTCAATCAGTCACGACCCTCTCACATGCACCCCCTTAGAGTTGTGAGCCCTTAAAAGGGACAGGAATTGCTCACTCGGGGAGCTCAGCTCTTGAGACTGAAGTCTTGCCGATGCCCTCCGGCCGAATAAACCCCTTCCTTGTGTAACTCGGTGTCTGAGGAGTTTTGTCTGCCACTCGTCCTGCTACAGGCAGAGGATGGAAGTAGATGACCTCAGAGGCAGTAAGGATGGAGCACACAGGGTGCCTTGCCAGGCATAGAGAGGAGACTTCTTGAATTAAGGAATTGCTTTGATCCCTGAAATGCTCAGTTATAGAACTTAGGAAGACAAAGCTGTTTCCTAATACAGTTCTGGTTCTCGCAGTAGACAACTGCTGATTTCCAATGTGACTTTTTCACAGACCCTCCCTGATCATCTGGAAGGACTCGGTTCTTTACCTCTGGGAAGAAGACTGCGGGGTATCGCAGGTGGGCTCCTGAAACCTTTTACTGCCATTCGGAGACATTTGCCTTTCAACTCCCTTCTCTCCAACTTTCCTTTAAACTTTTTAACCACCTAAACTCCCAAATCCCTCATTTATATTCACCAATTTATTTTAAAATGGTTATGTGAAGCCTACTTCCTTTTTCCAGTTTTTTAAAAATTGTGGTAAAATACATACCTATTTTACTATTGTAACCGCGGTAGTTTTAGAATGTACATTTCAGTGGCTTTTAGTACATTCACTGTATTATACAACCGTTGCTACTCTATAATTTCAGAATATCTCTGTCAACCCCAGAAGAAATCCTGGCCCATTGAGCAGTCACTCCCCATGTCTCCCTTCCTTTGGCCCCTGGAAACCACTAATCTGCTTTCTTTCTCCATGTATTTGCCTGTTTTGGATGTTTCATATAAATGAACTCATGTATGTGGCCTTTAGTGTCTGGCTTCATTTACTTAGCGTAATGTTTTCAAGGCTCTTCCATGTTGTAGCACGCATCAGTACTTCATTCCTTATTTAATAGCTGAATAATATTTCACTGCATGGATATACCACATTTTGTTTATCTAGCTGACAATTGATGGACAGTTTTTGTTGTCTCCGCATTTTGGCTATTATGGATAATGTTATCAACATTC
Organism: Macaca mulatta; assembly: GCF_049350105.2. Classification (NCBI taxonomy): domain Eukaryota; kingdom Metazoa; phylum Chordata; class Mammalia; order Primates; family Cercopithecidae; genus Macaca; species Macaca mulatta. The sequence continues at coordinate 114,714,224 of NC_133413.1, forward strand.
GTGTATGGATGTTTGTTAGAATGCCTGTTTTCAGTTCTTTTGGGAATGTCCCTAGGACTGGAATTGCTGCGTCACGTGGTAGTTCTGTTACACTGATGGAGGAACCACCCAACTAACTTCCACTGCTGTGCCTATTCTTTGTCTGGCATCACCTCAGGCACTGGGATGCAACAATGAGTAAGACATGATCTCTGCCTGGTTGAATTCATAACCCAGCTGGGGAGACTGGCACGTGGTAGGGGCAATTACACGAGTGTGTAACTGTTGACTTTGTTTGCTCAAACCCAACCCTTTAAGAGGCTCTGTCAAGGCAAAGACTCTGATGGGAACGGTGCTATGGGATATTAGAACTCCAGTCTCTTGCAAAATATCTGTGGCCAATGGAACTCAGAATATATACCATGTCCCATAGAAGCTGAGGAAAGACTGTGACACAGTCAAGAATTGCTTTGGGGCTTGGAATTGGCATAGAAACAGGGAACAAAAGGTAGCACCATTGATTTATTACAAAGCATACTTGTAGGCAGAAGAGAGGAAGGCACTAGGAATAGTCATTGTTAACTAAGTGCTTATCAAGTGTCAGATGCTGTTCAAAATACTTTCATTTAAGCCTCATGAGAATTCAGTGAAGTAGATGAAATACCAGCATTTTAGAGGTAATGACATGGAGCCACAGGGTTTCAGTGGCTTGTTCCAGATCACATAGGATGGGGCTGTGTGATTGACTGGAGAGTTAGCAATCTCTGACCATTTGCTTCTGGTCAACCAGGTGAATGGGGAGAAGGTAGAGGAGTTGAGAGAAGCAAATGGGTGTGGTTGGTGAGAGGATTGAACTGACATAACTGGGGTACACACGGGTTCAAGAGTTTCAATTATCCTAGATTGGACTGTCGTTTTGCGGTCATTAGACTGAAATTGATTTTTAAATGCCAGAACATTCTCTTGCCACTTAAACATGATCATCAGAGCCATGGGATCTGGCCAAGATTTAACCTGAGAGAAAGAGAGAGGGCGGGCGAGAGGGGAAAGAATGAATGCACAGAATAGATTTGAAGGGACCATAGGAGAAAGTTAAGTAGAAAAAAGTTACTTTATGATTGTCAAACCCTGCTCATGCACAAAGGGGTGATTTACATTCTGGGAGCCTTACATATAACCAGGAAGAATGAAAGAGTCAGCATATATTTGCTGGGGAATTGAATGAATGATGTGCACAGTACTCAAAGGTGCAGGTACATCTCAGGGAAGAGACACGGTGCCAGAACTTGACACTATTTCACATTTTAAATTGTATTTAGTTATCTGTACCTGCCTCATTTCAGAAAAGATTGGAAAGTGCCATCTCACATCATCTTCACTTCATTGCTTGGTGTTGTATTTCTAGATTAGAAAACAGGAGCACATTCAGTGGCAAAATTCATGGGATTCTATTAAGGGCCTGGTAAACTGGGAACTTTTACATTAATCACATCTGCAGAATTAGGTGCTCCTGCTCAGAAACTGCAGTTTCCAGTCAAGAAGAATTCACTTTCATATCTCGTTACTTAATAAATTAAAAGTCTTCCCCACTTGCGGTGTTGAATCTTATGATTATCCATAGGGCTGCTATTTTCAAGTGACTTACTAGCTGTGACTTCAAGAAATAAGCTCCCTGGTAGAAACAATGAGAGCTGATTTCTATGAGCACCTACTGTGTGCTGCTGCTGTGCTGGGTGAATTCTTTACACTATCTTATTTAATCTTGAGGTGGATGCTACGATGATTCCAGCTTACAGGTAAGGAAATGGAAGCGTATTCTCTCTATTTGGAGAAGACTCACAAATTTAATCTTGGACTCAGCTTTCTCCTCTGTGTGTTCAACACCTTCTTTGTTCTCTCTGCTTGGATATCTCACAGGCATCTCAAATATAATGTGTCTAAAACCCGGCCTCTGATCTGTCTCCTGAAGCTGGTCTTGTTTTCTTTGAGAATGGCAGTAACATCCATCCAGTTTCAAAAGCCAAGAAAAGAGGAGTCATCTTTGGTTCCCTTTTCTTGCTGACCTAGTCCTTTACGGTTTGTTGTTGTTGTTGTTGTTGTTGTTGTTTTGGTCAATGTAACCAATGAAATGTTCCTCAAATGTCCCACTTTTCATCTTTACCACCACCCTTGTGCAAATTATCACCATCTCTGGCTTAGACACCTGCAACGGCCTCCTTTCTGGCCGGTAGGTTTCCATTCTGGTCCTCTCCAATTCATCCTTTGTGCTATAGCTCCAGTGATCCTTACGGAATGCTGTTCTGATCAGATCAGAACTCTGCCTAAGACCCTTCAAAGGCTTCCTATTGCTCTTAGGATGAAGAAAAACTGTCCTGGTTCCTCTAGGATCATCTTTGTCTTACTCAGGCTTTCTCAGTCTCTCTCTTTCTCAATCTTAATCTCTCTCTGTCTCATCTTTCTCTTTCATTTTCTCCCACCGCGCCCACCCCATACTTTAGCCTTCATTTTTTACTCACCCTTCCAGGTCCTCACCCTCCCCAGCTCCAGCTGCACACATGGCTCTCTGCAGGAAGCCTTTCCTTCCCTCCTTTGCCTGGTTATCTCCTACCCATTCATCAGGTCTCAGCTCTTACATCACTTCCTCAGGGAAGCCCTCCCTGACCACTCCCCAAATCACCAAATCTTTTCTTTCGGGTTCTTGTTTCACTGCATTCCCCTTCTTTGTAGCACTACAGTTATATATTTATGCTGGCTTGTGATCAATGTCTGTTTTTCCCAGGAGAGCAGAAACAATTTTTTTTTAATTCACAATTTTATCACTGGTGTCAATACCCGGCACATAATGTATACTCAATAAATACTAGTTGTCTAAGGGCAAGAGCTCGCAGTGAATAGGGGAGTGAGGAAGGCAGCTCAGTGTCATATATCCTCTGAGCCTCCCTTTCCTCATCTGTGACATGAAACTAAAAGCTCTTTCTGTCCCTAAATTTCTGTCTTGCTCTTATTTCTCATCTGAATAAAGTTTAAGTCTGAACTATGTTTGGATATAATGAAGACTTCATCCAGCAAACAACTCTCTCTCTCTCTATTATAATACTAGTTTTGAGGAATAAACACTTTCAGTTTAAGTTTGGTTTTTGTGAAAACAAAGTTCCAAAACATTTATATCTTTAGAAGAGTGTTGCAGAAGTGTTTTATTCCAATGATTGTTGACATCTCATTCAGCAGTAATTAACTCAAATAATATATTTGGGGAGACTGGAAGTCTTATAGTTTAATTGGCTCATGAGAAAACTGGAAAAGAAAACAGCAAGGTCTATTTCTTAAGCGGTTTCGTAAATTACCTGAGGAACAAGATTGTGCTTCGGTGTACCTCAATGGTTAAAATAAGAAATCACTCTTTTTTTTTTTTTTTTTTCCTTGAGATGGAGTCTCGCTTTGTTGCCCAGGCTGGAGTGCAGTGGTGTGATTGTAGCTCTCTGCAGCTCTCAACACCACATCTAGCTAATTTTTGTATTTTTAGTAGAGATGGGGTTTTGCCATGTTGGCCAGGCTGGTCTCAAACTCCTGGCCTCAAGTAATTCACCTGCCTCAGCCTCTCAAAGTGCTGGGATTACAGGCATGAGCCACTGTGCTCAGGCAGAAATCACTCTTTAAGCCAGTGTATTAGTCCTTTCTCATGCTGCTAATAAAGACATACCCGAGACTGGGTAATTTATAAAGGAAAGAGGTTTAATTGATTCACAGTTCTGCAGGGCTGGACAGGCCTCAGAAGACTTAGCAATCGTAGTGGAGGGAGAAACAAACACATACTTTTTCACATGGTGACAGCAAGGAGAAGTGCCAAGCAAAACGGGGAAAAGCCCCTTATAAGACCATCGGATTTCGTGAGAACTCACTCATTGTCATGAGAACAGCACGAGGGTAACCACCCCCATGATTCAATTACCTCCCACCACACATGGGGATTATAGGAACCACAATCCAAGATGAGATTTGGTGGGGACACAGTCAAACCATATCAATCAGGGAACCCACAAAAGTAAACAGGAGGGCAATAGTCTATCGCTATTGGCTGAAGAGTTTGTTTTGTCTTTCAGTTTTAGTGTTGTAATTGTAGTATTGAGCAGCACTGGCCATCAGGTGTAACTCAGAGGAGACTGGAAGTTTCTAAGATGACATCAGATGGTTTCGTCCTGCTTTGATGTAGAGCAATAAGGCAGTCAAGCTCAAAGAAATAATAGTAGCTGTCTTGATTGAGGGCTCACTTCGTGCTCAGGGCAATGTTAATTGCTTAAGTCTTAGTTAATTCTCCCTCAAAACCAGGAGTAGGTATTTTACAGATGAGACTCGTGAGGCTGAGCAAATTTAAGTAATTTGCCTAAGTTACACAAGTGGTAAGTGACAGAGGGAAGTTTTGAATCCAGTCAGTTTGATTCTAGATTTTGTGCTCTGCACCCTTCCCTACACCGTCAGTCGCACCTCCTCCCACGGAGGTGAAGACCGGGAAGCTGAGAGGGGAGCTGTAACTTGCACCAGCCCCACAGGCAAATGGTGCGGAGCCGGGGCTAATGCCGGGTTTCTGTAGTCAAGCCCACTCTGCATCATGGGAAGTGCCCCTGGCAGAGGCGCTGATGGGCATGGGACAGCCCAGGAACAGCGTGTCCTCATTGACTCTGCTTCAAGTTCAGTTTCCGGATGACTGTAGGGCCGGTGTGACCAGGCCTCCACTGGTCTGTAGCACTTTCTCGTCAGCCGAGCGACCCCCACCAGGAGAAGCAGCCCACTCAGAGGCCGTTGGCACCATGGGTCTCTCCCACCCACCGCTCGCCAGCCTCCGTTTCCCACCTGTGCTCTTGACTTTGGTTTCAAAAGGGAAAAACATCAAATTTGGATTCAATTCTCTTAAATAAGATGTTTAAAAGAAAACAAAACAACCAACCTTCAGGCTGCTCCAAGAGAGACGTCCGTACTGAATGCTAGATTTCTCATAAAGAATCAAGTCTGAGTCCATGATAACTGCCACTGATTTCAGAAAATCATTTCTTATGCTTTGGCTTTTTATGTATTAGTAATTGGAGAAAGTTTTTAGCAAGACTGTAGAGATGAGATGATACACTTTAGTGATATTGGCTTGGAAACTGTTTACTGAAAAGACTTAATACACCTTGGAAACTCCTTTCCGTGTCATCCTGTGTAGCTTGAAAAGTTACAGTTAAGGGACCTCTCCGTGCCTCAGTTTCACCATGTATAAAGTGAGAATAATCTCAGTGCTTGCCTCATGTTGTTGGTGGAAGGATCATGTGAACTAATGTTTGTAGAGGGTTTGGGGCTCGTTAGGTGAGCCCTTAATAACTGTGAGTTCCTGATATTTTCTCCTGGGCTCTAATGATGTTCAGGTTCTTTTTTCTTCTGAGTTCTAATGATGTACATCATTCAGGAGTGGGTTATTTCCAAAGTCTTGACTAACAGATACATTAGAGGGGTGATGTGAAGTCAAATGGACCAGAATTCATCTCCTGGGCCACCCACTGACCTGCTGAGTGCCTCTGGGCAGTTACTCAACCTCTCTCAGCCTTCATTTTCTCATCTGTTAAATAATAATAATATAAAATAATAATAATTTGTTAATAGTAATAAATAATGATTATTTATAATATTAATGAAATAGTAATATAATATATAATAAACAATATAAACATAATATATAATATATAATAATATAATATATAATAAATATAATAATAATATAATAAATAATATATACTATATTATTTATATTATATATAGTAGTATATTATAATAATATATAATATTATAATATATATTATAAATATTATATAATAATATATTAAATATTATATAATATATATAAATATTATTTATATTATAATATAATATATAATATTATATAATATATTATAAATATATTAATAATTAGTTATATTAATAATTATACAATATATAATTAATAATTATATTATATAATATATAAAATATATAATAGATAATACAACATATTATATATATAAATATATAATAAAATAATAGTAATAATATTGCCCTCATAGGGCTGCAGAGACAATTAAATGATGGCATCTATACAGACCTTAGCACAAGTCTGGGCACCTAATAAGGGCCTAATAAATATTATCATTAAGACTCTATTGAGCACATTTATAAGTTTTATTAAAGAAAAAGCTAAGGTCCTATGTGCTTGTGAAGACTGCATCCTGTCAAAAGGCAAAAAAAAAAAACTGACAAACAAAACAAAAATATAAACCACTGCTTGAAAACACCCTGAATGCGTTTTCACTCCCGCAGCTGGTTGTGCAAGCTCGCCTAAGCCCACAGTCTCAGAAGGCCACTCCCCAGTGCCATTTATATGTTTACAATCACGATTAACACTAGGATGGCTCTTAAGACAAATGGAGTCCTGACCCCTGGACACAAATAATGATTTGTAGTAGTGTTACTTTTCTTTCATGAATTATTCCTCTCCTCCTTCTCTGTCATCTTCTGTTCCCAAGGTTAATTCATTCCCTCATTAAGGATTTACTGAGCACTTCTCTGTGCCACTCCCTGTGCAAGGCATTTGAGGACCAGTGGCAGCCAAACTAAGGAGTTTGCTTCTGTGTTTTATAAACAGTTGGTGTTTAGTAAATGATGGACGCTCTGTGTTTCTTTTTTTTTTTTTTTAATTTTAACTTGTCCACAGATATTCTCCCAAACGAAGTAAAGGGAGAAAGTGCATTTGACAAAAATAAACCTAATTAAATATTTGCCTTCAGGGGGCTCTGTATTGGATACATGGGAATGAAAAGAGTGGCAGTCGTAGTAGGGCAAGAGAAGGAGACAAGGCTGAATCTGTCCACCACTGAGGGAGAGCTGAGGCTTTGCATGTGCCATCCCAATGTGTCCTTTCAACCATCCCGTGAAAAAGAGGTATGATTAATTACTCTTACTTTTTCAGTAGAGAAACTGAGGCTCAGGAAGTTTACCTATCTTGCTTAACTGGCTCTTGTGACTTTAAAGCCTCTGACAAGTTCTTAATCATTCCCCTATAGGATACTGCATCATGTACAGAGAGAAAGGAGAGAAAACAGCCTGCTGTAGTTGGCCTGGATGCTGACATTGGGACCTGCTGCACCTGCACAGGTCACTTGAGAGTGAGGCTCTACCCATTCCCCTATTTCAGTCTGCACTCCTACTCAGACAGCTCACAATGCCAGCGCCTGGGACCCAGGCCCACTGACCCTCTCCAGGCCCGCCTGACGCCCTCACCCTGTGCCTGGGCTCACTCATCCTTCCCATTCTTGGCTTCCATGCTTCTGCAGCTGCCAAAGGAGTTGGAACTATAAAGCATGGTGAACTTCCCCACAGAAAGAGAAGAACAGTCTACTTTGGCAGTCTCTGGGTAGCACATCATTTATTAACTCACTGCATGGCTATTAACACAGTCATCATAGCTAGCACTTGTTGACCATACAGTCTGGGCTTCGTAATCTTCACGGCGTCCATGTGTATTGGGCAGATACCCTTATCATTCTTCTCTTACAAATGAAAAAATGGAGGCTTAGAAAGATCAATTAATTTACACAATGAAAAGGAGCTCAGCCTCATTAGCACTCAGGAAATGCAAATTCAAACTTCAATAAGATCCCTTTACATGGATCTGAATGGCAAAATTAGTAAATTGGACAATATCTGATATTGATGAGAATGTGGAGCAACAGAAACTCGTACACTCTCTTAATGAGGGCATAACTCACCACTTTGGAGGACAATTTGCCGTATTTAAGTGAGGTGAGAAAGGGCCCACCTTAGGATTCACCAGTCCCACTCTCCTGTCCTAAAGGCATGTGCCCTGGAGGAGCTGTCACACATGTCCATGAGGAAACCTGCACAGAATTGCCTATGACAGTGTTGTTTGTGATAGCAAAGAATGGAAACAATCTAAATGTCTATTAAACAAGAGAATGCCTAAATAGATTGCGGTGTGGTTATTACCATGCAATCCTACACAGCAATACAGTAAATAACCAGAACTAGGCCTATGAAAACAACTCCCAAACATGTTGACCACAAAAAAGCAGGAATCAAGACAATACATACTGTGTTGTGCTTTTATAAGATTTCACCACATGCAACAGCAATCCCCAACCTTTGCGGCAACAGGGACTGGTTTCATGGAAGACAATTTTTCCACAGACTGGGGGTTGGGAGGGATGGTTTCTGGATAAAACTGTCCCACTTCAGATCATCGGGCATTAGATTCTCATAAGCAGCACATAACCTAGATTCTTGCAAGCACAGTCACAATAGGGTTTGCCCTGTAAGAATCTAATGCTGCCGCTGATCTGACAGAGGTGGAGCTCAGGCAGCAATGCTTGTCCGCTGCTTACCTCCTGCTGTGCACCAGTTCATGGCCCAAGGGTTGGAGACCCCTGACATACAAAACAATGCTTACAAATATGTACATACATAGCAAAGGTATAGGCTGGGTGCAGTGGCTTATGCCTGTAATCCCAGCACTTTGGGAGGCCAAGGCACTTGAGAGTTTGAGACCAGCCTGGCCAACATGGTGAAATCCCATCTCTACTAAAAATACAAAAATTAGCTGGGTGTGTTGCAGGGAGCCTGTAGTCCCAGTTACTCAGGAGGCTGAGGCATGAGAATCACTTGAACCTAGGAGGTGGAAGTTGCAGTGAGCTGAGATCAAGTCAGTGCACTCAAGCCTGGGTGACAGGGCGACTCTGTCTCAAAAAAAAGAAAAAGGTATAAATGATGGACACTGGAATAAAACAGCAGATCAGGACACTGGTTACCTTGGGGAAGGAAGGGGCAAACCATAGGGAGACAAACACAGGGGACTTCAACCGTATTGCTGAAGTTTTATTTTCCACACTGGGTGATAGGTTCAGAGATGTGGTTGTGTTAATTTTGATGCCTTTTGTATGTTTCAATAATCTCGTATTTCAGTTTTAAAAATTTCTCAAGGCCTCATCGTTAGTCAATAGAGGAGCCAAGTTTAGGGCCCACCATGAACACATGGTTCCCTCCCAATCCATCACAATACCTAGCGGAGGAGGGAGGCAATGGAAGGGGAATATGGAAAAGGAACGTTACTCATTCCACCTATTCTTTCTGCAGACCTTAAAAATGCAATTGGTTAATGACAAATCTTTCACTGCATAGTGAGGCAGCCTTGAAAACTATGGTATTAAATATTAATAGCTTGAATTATGTTTTTCTGTTGCTTTGTATTATTTAGACCTATCTTTCCATAAAAATATTGCAACAAAATCTAATAAAAGCAACAAAGGGATTTCCACATTCATTTCAAATGTCTTTATTGATGCAGAATCCTATAGCTATTTCATTCTCCCACACAGATCTATCAAATAGATAATGACCTGCGCTCTCCATTTAAAGCAGCCTTACACTAAAATGTTCTATAAAGTTTGTCCCTATTTTGTTGAGAGTTCTCACTAAATTTATGAATTTGAGAACTGAACAGGAACTCCTTCACTTCCTCCCTTATTTGAATATTAATAAATATCCATTGAATACCCATCAATTGCATGGTAGTCTGCTAGATGCTGCTGAAATAATAGTGAGCCAGACAGGCCCTGTCCTGAAGAAGCTTTCAGTTTCCTAGAGGAGACAGACAAGTAGAACAGGTGTTATAAGGCAACAAGATAAGGCATGGTGATGGGTGTATGCTTGGCCTCCTATGGAGGAGCATGTCAGATCTGGGTAAGACTCTTAGTGAGGTGCTATTTCAGCTGAACACCAAAGGATGAGTGGGAATTGACTTCGGGGTAAGAAAGCAATTTATATATTCCTTTTGAGAGGATTCAATAGTCTTATTGTAGACTTCCCATTGTCAACCAAAGTAGAGGAGAGAAATAAATATTTTAAAGTATCTCTTAACCTGAGAAAAAAGAGCTGTAGTTTGATTGAAACAGAAGGATTTTCTTCAGGTGCAGCTCACTGTCCTTTCTCTGTGTGCTCAAAACAAATCACAATTGGGTAAACTGAATTTCTACTACCCTTTGTTAAATGTACAAATATACTCCTAAGTGAGTATGTTGGGGGCAGATGCACCTGCAAGGAGAGCATAATCACCCCAATTTTATTCCCTGTTTTAAAAATCCTGCTTGACCTAGTTACCCAGGAGAAGAAATCTAATCTTAGCTTCTCTGCACACACAGAAGGATCATACCATAGACTAGGAAGCGTAGGGGAAGGAAGGTATTAACGTAGCATCTTTCAGCCATGCTGATTCCATTTAATTCCCTCAAATCCCACATTCATCATTGTGATTGGATAATTTGCCTTGGACTTATTTTAAACTTGAGCATCTAATTTGATTAGGTGGGATTTTCTGAGACTAGATTTCCAAAAGTTGCTGAAGAGACATGGCCAGGAACTCATGCTCTCAAATGAAAACCAACCTCCTAGAATCTCAATCCCACTAGATAGAAGGAGACACAAATAAATCAGATAAGATATAAAATGAAGATCTCAATGTTTATTAATTACAATAAAAAGTAAAATCACAGAGCTTTTTTAAAACTAATGTAACCATTTTCTTAAAAAAAGAAACTATTTAAACAAGAAAATGATTTTTAAAAATTCTAAGTAAGAAATCTAGTACAAGCAAAGATGACATTTTAAAGTATCATCAATGAATTTCCACACAGCCTTTCCATCACAACAATATACATTTATACCTTCAATCTTATGCAGCAACAAAGACACAGTGAGAAAGACAGCAATTGCTTCTGAAAGAAAATCAAAGAAGTCTAGAGCGGTGATTTTTTTCTAAAGGATCCCAGGGAGTCGAATAAGGCCTGCTTCTCCATGGGTTGACAACGTTTGGCTGTGAAAGGAATGGCAGCCTCCTTTCCTCTGATTTTACCTTTGAAGAGAATGAAAGGAACTCACTGTAACATTCTCCCTCACAAAGAGATGCAGAATTCAAACCGAGCCCCCAAGAAATGCTATAATCAAAGTAAACACTAATCCTGCTCCTATAAATGTCATTAATAGCATGTTATAGCATTCAATCGCATTTCTTTCTCTTACTAATCTTTCCCTGAATTTTTAACAAAATCATCTTGGATTAGAAGAATAATTCTGGTAGTCTGAAAATGACAAAAAGGTTGAGACCTTGGGCTAGATAGTCTTGTTAAACACACACCGTTCAATAATGAAAGCCATGGCATGTAGCACAGAGGGCTTTGCCATTCAAGCCCTCATTATCCAAATCCCTGCAGGAACAGGATTTATGCAGGGAACAAGAGGTTGTCAAAATGTGAAAAGGTGCAGTGCTTCAGTATGTAGAAAGCCAGACCGTTGTCAAACTGTGCCTCTCATTAACACAAATGTCTAACCAGGTCCATTAGGTCAACCTCTGGGGTTAAGTCTTGTGCAGATGGCCACATGTTGAAATGTCTGAAAACATACCACACATAAAAAAAAAAAAAAAAAATTAAGAGTCTAGCAAAATTGCAAAACTGGCAAAATATGTAGATTTCATGAAGTCAGTGGAAGTGATATTAGGGAGATGCTAAAATTACAGCAAAGCCACTGTTAAATGGGGATCTGAGAGAGCAGGACCAGAAGACAATTGAAGAAAGAAAATTGACAAGGATGATGATACTAGACACTTCAGAAAAGAAAGATCAGCCTGTCAAAAGACAGAGAAAACTGATGAAGTGCTCAAATACTTTTGCAAAAATGACTGCATCTGTAATATTATTTCCAGAACTAATTGTGAAATAATCAGATACTATTGAAGAATTTTCCTGGAGGGTTATACCCCCTAAAGCAACATTTTATTCATTTTTCATTTATTCTAAATTGTAGAATACTGTTGTATTTACAATATGAAGATTTGTTTCACCAGATAAGGTCCTAATCCATTTGTAAATTTTGACCATGAAATTGTACTCCCTGTCTTAAGTAGTTCCCTCTGTATGTTATCAGCCTCCTTACTGCATCTTGCTCATAGTTGATTCCCCAAGGCTGTATTGAATGTTTCCTAACATCTCAAAGAATGACTCTCTAGCAAGCCCAAGGCCTACTACAATCTGGAAGCCTTATCTAAATGCTCTGCTTTGATCAGTCATCCCTGGGCTCAATTGTCCTTGAGTCTTAGATCACTGTGAAGCATCTGACCTTGGTCTCTTCAACTCTTATGAGGAGAGATGCTAATTTCTTATGCTCTCACGCAGGAAGACTTTTCTTGTCCACAGTCCCTTACCGACAGCACGCACTTCAGGGGTGGGCCTGTTTCCTGGTCCCCACTGTGGCATCTTCTTTTGTCACTCTGGATTTCAGTGTGGCGACTTCTCCCTTATAGGGTGCACGCTCCACAGGGGTAGGTGTGCAAGTCTGAAAGAGAACATTTCATTTCTCTTTTGTGGTTTATTTTCTTGAGTTCAAAGTTAAGTGTAGCTCCCTTTAATAATTGTGAGAGCAAAAAAACCATCTTGTAAATTTATCACATGCCTCCCCATCCCCTTGGCCTTTCAAAGAAATTCCTGGCAACCTTGAGAATCTGGATTGTCCCACTTTTTGTGGGTACTAATCTGCAACAGACAGAGGCCCAGGGACACTTACTGGGGCCTCTGCCATATCCTCATGCCCTTCTGAGTCCCACAACTGTCTCCTACTGTCCTTTCCAACGTCCGACCTTTTCTTCTAGCTCCAATCCTACTTGCCTGAGTTTGCAGTGCTTCTTTGTACCTCTCCTAACACTCAGAGCAGTTGCTTCAGGTTCTAGCAATTGTGTGTGCTTTCCCCTTTCCTGACTGTCTCTGTGCATTATGAATTGTCCACAGAATCTCACTTCGTTGGTGACCGACTATGCAGCAGAACCCTCTGCTGGATTCAGCTAGAGCTGTCAGTGCTTGAGTAGAGTTTTGAAATCACACACACACACACACACACACACACACACACACACACACACACACACAGATAACAAATTACTGTGGGTCTCATCTTGACCACCAAAACTGATACATTGTAGTGATCAACAGTGTGACCTTTGAAGTGAGACAGATCTCAGTTAGAATTCTCCATTTGCCATTTACTACGTGTAGGAAACTGACAAGTTAATTAATGCCTCCAGGCCTACTTCCTCATCCATGAAATGGGGGAAATAAACCTATCTCTCAGATAGCTGAGAATTTCCAGAGCCAAGCATTTTCTTCATTCATTCCGCAGATATTCACTGAGCTCACACAGCCCCAGAGAGTATGCCAAACACCAAGGATCCAACACAGAACAAGGCCCGCAGCCCCTGCAGCCACAGAACTTGAAGCCCAGCACCAGGTGGGCAACTGAGTGCTCAGGAAATGGGGGAACCCCTGCCCTTCCCTCAACAGGCTGCCCACTTTCTGTATCTGTCTAAATGCTTTGCTGGACTTCCATTTTGGCTCACTATCTACTCAGTCCTTGATCCCTGTCGTCATCTTGAGGAACACAGACACCAGGAAATGAAGCGCCACCCTCCCGTTTCTACCACCTTGGAGCACCACATCTGAAACCTTAAACTCACCTAATACCCCACTCTCTGGCCTCCTCCTTTCCTCCTGAAAGGAAGGAAAGGGCATCCTCCCTTTCAGGTCCTTGGTCCCTGTTTTTTTTTGTGTGTCTTTTTTCCTCTCCTGGCTTTACTTTCCAAGCCAGACTGCATGAATATCACTTAAACCTGGGGTGACTGTACAATTTATCATCCAAAGTAGGACACTTCTGAACATGAAAAGGGCACTAAACATAATTAACATAAGTATAATCCAGGCCCATCCGAGCAAACCAAGATTTATGTCCTTCTTTCAGCTCGTTCCTGCCTATCACCTAGAGGGCTTGCCTCCTCTATGCTCCTCTTGGCATTCATACTCAGCAAAGCCTATGGCATTCAAAGCCTATTGATTTCAGTTCAATCTTCAGGCTCTTCTGCAGTGAGCACCTCTGGAGCATGTGACCTAAGTGAGCAGACTTTTGTGCTGCCTACTGTGTGCTGTATAGCCCTCCTCAGATCCCACTCCGTCTCCCTCTTCCTACACTACTTCCTTGAACCTACACTACTTGGGATTTTCAGCTGTTCATTTTTTGTCTGTCCTGGACTCCTTCTTGGGAACTGACTGCCCATGCTGGTGACTCAGGTGGGGCCATCACACACAGGGCCTGTCCTCTTCACTCAGGGCTGGGTTTGCTCTACGGGCTGCTCCATCACCTAGAGGATGCTTCCCCAGAACCCAGCTTGCAGGCTCTGGGAACATGCACCACCCACTCCAGGCACATCAGAATCCTTCCTGGTAGCTCCTGGTCAGGGCCATGCTTTTGCATGGGCTAGGCTGCCGCTCTCACTGTTGTGTAATTATCTGACTTCTCTTTTATTACTCAGCTCAGGTAATCATCAGTCTAGGAAACTTTGGCCCTCTGTGCCCTATGTACTATCTTGCTTACCCCAGGTTTCTGGAATAATCTGTACACTTGTCAGTCTCCCCCAGCAGACAGATGGCTGGTGTGCTACTCTCCTTCTCCATAACAAGCACTCAATAGATATGGGTAGAAGGGATTTTGGGGGAGGGAGGTATGAAGGGGGCTTCCCATCTAAGCCTGCTTTCTTCTTTTTGTGGTTTGGCCTGGCCTGGGCTGACTCAGTTTCTGTCATGCTCTTTTGTTGTGCTGCATCATTTATCTGTCCTCCAGGCTGTACTTTTCTTTTCTTTCTTTTTTTTTTTTCTGTTTTTGAGATAGAGTTTCACTCCATCACCCAAGCTGGAGCACAGTGGCATAATCTCGGCTCACTGCAAACTCCACCTCCTACGTGCACACGATTCTTATATCTCAGTCTCCCAGGTAGCTGGAATTACAGGTGCACACCACCATGGCCAGCTAATTTTTGTATTTTTAGTAGAGACAGGGTTTCGCCACTTTGGCCAGGCTGGTCTTGATGACTTGACCTCAAGTCATCCACTTGCCTCAGTCTCCCAAAGTGCTGGGATTACAGGCGTGAGCCACTGAGCCTGGCCTGGGCTGTAATTTTTCTGTGGCCGGCTGCTACAAACTGCTTTCTGGCTGTTCAGTCATGGAGCCAGTCATGTCTGGCTTGTCACCCTGGTCACGCTGACCATCATACGTCTCTGACCCGACTGGCCGGGTCTAACCTGCATACCGTCTCTCTCTTGCCTGCCTCTGAGGCTCTGGGCGGGCCAGGTCTGCTTTCCTCTCAGAATAGCCGTGGATGGGAGCCACGCCTGCGTGCACGGCCACCTCCGAAACAAGCAGCCGCCTGTCAGGAGTCTTGTGCTGCCTCACACTCCACAGTCTTTTCCTTTGATAGATAAGTTGACAGAAATAAAAGACAACTTAAGTTCTAGTCTCAAGCCTCTCAGCCCTTTTAACCCTTTAATATTTGCTCATCCTTAGAAGTGGGTCACATAAGCTCTATGATGGCTAGATTCATGCCTTCTTCATCTTTGTGCTGTCTGTCGCTCCTGGCATTGTTCTCTGGGCATGTTTTAGGACATCACTAGATGTTCACTGTGACAAAATGGAAAAGTGATGGCACTCCTGCAGAATCTGAAACCGTCACTGCTGTTATTCAAAAGTTCAGCTGCACATTTGTTTTCTAAGTAGACTTAACCTCCAACACTTAGCAATGCTTGTCTTATTCCTTCTCTCTAATGACAATGGCAAACCTCTGTCTGAAGTATGAACTGCCCAGCCTGACACAGACCCCAGCATATGGCAGAGCCATTGCTTAATGCATGTACTTGACACTAGCAGTCAGGTTCAAAATAAAGCGAGCCTCTTTCTCTGGCATCCTAGATGAGTATGGCGATAATAAAGACTCCATCCCCATTCTCCTGGCCAAAAGCATACCTAATTCTTAGAGGACATTTATGCAGCATAAAACACAGAAAAAAAACCAGGATGAAGAAACAGAGTATTCTGGATTGAACAAAGACAGCAGGTTTCTCTTCTCGCCTTCTGGGACTCCATGTTCTCCTGATGGTCTTCCTGCCTCACTGGTCAGCCTTCTCAGGCTCCACTGATGCTTGCTCTTCTCCTCCACCTCTGAAGGTTGGTGGGCCCAGAGCTCTGTTGTAAGCCCACTTTCTTCTCTAATATAATCTCCTTGGTGACCTTAGACTCGCGGTTTTAAATCTATATGTTATGATTCCCAAATTTTATCTCCAGCTTTGATGTCTCTTGATCTCCAGACTCCTTTATCTCCTTTGTGCTCATTGGCTACAGCACAAAGAGGTGTAAAATTGTCTCAAACACAACTAGAACAGAAGCACCATGAACCACAGTTGAAACAAGTAGAATGTAAGCTCTTTGTGATCAGACTGGCTGTCTTATTAATGCCTATATCCTCAGGATCTGCAATAGTGGCTGGTGCTCCACAAACATTTGTTAAATGAAGGGAGATTTCTTGACTGTAGGACCTCTTGAAATTTTTGATGATATTGGGCAATTGTATCACCTGAGGGTAACATAATCTAAAATTATTTGACAGCTTTCTCAAGGAATACTTCAAGAGACTCAAGTCCTGAGAACACACCATTGGAAGGCTAATCTGATTATGGGGTTTTTTTTTCCCCCTAGTACATGCTGGTCAAGATTAGATGATCACACCTTGACAGCAATTATTTCCATCTTGATGGTATCACAATCAAATAAAATGACTTGAGGGTAAAGCCACGAGTGGCTGTTGCTGTGGTTTGAATGTTTGTCCCCTCTCAAACTCATGTTAAAATTGAATTGCCATTGTAACAGTATTAAGAGGTGAGACTTTTAATAGATGGTTAGGCCATGAGGACTCTGCCTTTATGAATGGATTAATGCTGTTATCTTGGGAGTGGATTCCTTATCAAATGACAAGTTTGGTCCCTTTGGCTCTCCCCCTTCTCCTCTCTTTGCCCTTCTGCCATGTGATGCCTTCCTCGGTGGGATGACACAGCAAGAAGGCCCTCTCTAGATGCCAGCTCCTCACTCTTGGACTTCACAGCCTCCTGAAATGTGAGCTACTAAATGTCTGTTCATTATAAATTAACCAGCCACAGATATTCTGTTATAGCAGCACGCACAAAATATAAGTAATACAGAAGACATAAGTGGCATCTCGCCTAGCAGGACATTGGTGGGTAAATGAGAATTGAACTTGAGTTCTCGGTATCTGATGATACTTGTCATTGTGACAAATTAATAGAGAGATGGAAATGATAATTATATAATTTGTGGTTCTATAAATAAACATTAATTCCAATTATCATTACACTTTCATAATTGCAGAAATGCTTTTTGGTTAGGTAAACAAGGAAAAATGAAGACATAAGTTGATAGTAAATTTAGTCATATTGGGCTCGGCATGATGTCTCACACCTCTAATCCCAGCACTTGGGAAGGCTGAGACGGGCTGATCATTTGAGGTCAGGAGTTCAAGACCAGCCTGGCCAACATGGTGAAACCCCGTCTCTACTAAAAATACAAAAATTATCCAGGTGTGGTGGCCTACGCCTGTAGTCCCAGCTACTCGGGAGGCTAAGGCAGGAGAATTTCTTGAACTCAGGAGGTGAAGACTGCAGTGAGCCGAGATCATGCCACTGCACTCTAATCTGGGCAACTGAGTGAGACTCTGTCTAAAAAAAAAAAAAAGAAAAGAGAAAGTTAATCATATTGACTGCTGAGGATGGAATGTGCTGGGATGCTAGATTTTCTTTTCTTTTCTTTTTTTTTTTTTTTGAGAAAGAGCCTCACTCTGTTACTCAGGCTAGAGTACAGTGGTGCAATCTCAGCTCACTACAACCTCCACCTTCTGGGTTCAAATGATTCTCCTGCCTCAGCCTCCCAAGAAGCTGGGATTACAGACATGCACCACCACTCCCGGCTAATTTCTGCATTTTTAGTTAGAGAGGGGGATTCACCATGTTGGCCAGGTTAGTCTTGAACTCCCGACCTCAGGTGATCCACCCACCTCAGCATCCCAAAGTGCTGGGATTACAGGCATGAGCCACCAGGCCCAGCTGGATGCTAGATTTTCTGAAAATAGCAAGATCAACAGAGAAGAATCCCAAAGGTATTAATTATTGAATGCTGTTCGTAGAGGCTAAGATACTAAAATATCAATAAAGACAACAGAACTTCCAAATACCAAACAGCAGATGCTGGGTCAACAGCAAACAGACCAAATAAACAGTGACTCCCTGAGAATGAAATCCATGCCTGGCCTGGTGAATTTACAGGGCGCTCGGTACACATTGAACTGAGCTACCCAGGGCTCTGTGAATCACTAGTACATGAGGAAGCCATAGGTGCGACCGGTGATCTATAACAATGAAAAGTGACATTTTGATGATGTTTACAACTTACCAAATATCTCAATTTAATCCTTAAAATATCCTGGCTGGAGTGGGAGAGGGAAAGATTTGAAGCAATAAATAAATAAATAAATAAATAAATAAATATGCTGTGAGCTACAAAGCTGGGCTGTCTCATTTCAGGGCTGGTGCCTCTGGTAAATTTGCCAGTCCAAGAGGAAGTGAACCCTCTGTGCAGAGGGGAGTCTGAGGGAGTGATATCCTGAGGATGGGGGAATGGGTGGCTATTTGTTTGAGTAGAGATTAAACTTTATGGTTAGGATACTGCAGTGATACAGGTTAAAGGGATTGGCTTTGGAGGTAGACAAACCTGGATTTGAGTCCCAACACTGTCACTTAGTAACTAGGTGAGCTCACTGAGCCTATATTTCTTAATCTATAAAATAGGAATATCACTACTTACCTCCAAGGGTTGTTGTAAGAATTAAAGTGTGCTTGGAACAGAATTGGTAGTCAATAAATATTTACTAAACGAATGTTGACTGATTAGATAAAGCATGAAAAAGAGTACTTAGAAAGGGTCTTGTGTATAGTGATGTGCTGGTAAATATTAACAACTATCTCTACCTTCCCTTTTCCTCACCACCCTTCAAGTCCTAACTTAAAGCACCTGCCTATTTCTGTGGTGTAAATACTCCTTCCCTGGCTGATTTCAAGCTACCAAACTGACACCACTGAATGAAGAGATGGGCAGAGATGCATACATATGTCTCTTGTGTTACCTTGTATTGGTAGTAATTAATCTGAAGAAATTAGGATTATATGGAAAGTGATATGTCTTAAATTACTTTCTCTGAGCTACCACCTTGAGAAAGACATTGACAAATGGTTATTTCAGAAATGGAGAATACCCATCTCAAGAACCAAAGCAGCCATCCACTCAATTTTATCTTATCTACAAGGCAAATTATGCTTATCATTGCAAAGATACAACCCAGTTTAAAAGCTTTGGCAGCAGTATTCTGAAACCATACATTACTCCAAGCTATTCCTGTTTCTCTGTAAAATGTAATGTGACCCTGATTTTCCAGAAAAGGTTGGGGTTCCCTACCACTGAAAAAAAAGAGATGACTTAACAAATGTCTATACTTTCACATTTTGTTGGAACTTATAATACTCTAAACACACAAAAATTCAAGAAACATAACCCATTTTAACTTAAAGAGCTATATATTTTGGTAAACAATTAATAATACGTAATTTTGCTCAGTCAGAATTATCTTGAACATCCAAGTTGCTGTTACATTTTCCCCTCCCTCTTTTCCTTTACTTTCCTTTCCTTAAACAACTTTTATATGAAGTTGAAATATATTCTATTATGTTATATTTATCAAATAAAATTTGATGCCTCATCTTCTGATTCAATATTTTCCCTTAGGATCAGCTGTCTACATTTTAAAATAAATAAATTAACAATTCCCCAAAGCTGTCAAATCAGATAAAAATGTCTTTTCTTTCCTTTGAAATTTCCCAAAAGATCCAGTAACAGTAATAGCTGAATGGTATGATGCTGACAAATTTTATTATTATGTAATAAAATCATAGATAAGAATCAAGCTGTCACAGATAATCCCACTATTTGAAATAAGGCAGGGACAATCTGCTGGGTAAATTTAGTTAAATTTCCTTCTATGCACCTCTGAAACTATAGCCTTTGCTCCTTCTGTTTGCAGTTTATTCATTTACCAGATGCCTGCTATGTACCAAGTACTGGCAAAAAAGAGTAAGATGCTGCTCTGAAGGAATTAACACTCTAGCCAGGAGACCAGCTGAGTTCAGGGACTGGCAAATGCTGATGTGACTCTGTACTGTGTGCTTTGGGAGTCCAGAATAGGAAGTGATTAATTTTCTTGGTAGGGATAACAGATAAGCAAAGAAATAGCATTGGCTATTCCTGCTTGCCCTCAAACTCTTATCCTCACTCACAAAGAAATCTGAGTATTTGAAATGAAAACCAAAGCACAGACTTTGATAACCTCATGTGAGTTTAAAAATCTAGAGTTTTTATAATTATTTTTCTTAACCTTTATGTGATATTTTTATCCTGTGAGTTGTCTTTGCCTAATGCCATAAGGAACCATCTCCAGACAGTTCCCAAACCTCATTTAATTTTATCCATTTTATTTAATATCTTTTCCACACCAACATTTTTTTTAATAAGGCATTTCTCTGTGATTTGGGTTTCATGACTATTTTCTTCCTTTTGTTTTTTTTGTCTCTACAGAGGTCCAGTGGTACAGTAGGAATCAAAAAGACCTTATCACAAATCCTGACTCTTAGGTTTACTTAATGCTTAACCTAGGGAGTTACTTAATCTTACTGAGACTCAGCTTTCTATTCTGTAAAATGGGAACAATAATACCTACCACTTGGCTTGTTGCATGGATTAAGTAAAATAATGAATATAAACCACTTAGTACAGAGCTTGGCAGATAGTGCTCAAAACAACACATGATAACTATCATGTATTGGTATTTTTAAAACAATGATGCACTAAAATGCCTAAAAATTTGATATTAGAAAAAAGTATTAAGAAACTAAAATAATTCACAGAATTGATAGTGAACTCATAAAAATTGCAGTTGGCATTAATTCTGCCAAAAAATCACAAAACAATTTGCAAAGGAGAACTGATGAAACCAGTGATTTGAGGACCTCTGCTGCCTCAAAACATTTTCTCTGCAAGAAGACTAAGGCAAAGTCAAGCATTTAAATATGGTCCATCAGGGTTCCCTGTTAGTCTAGCGCCCCTGCGGGAAGCAACTGGAACTGATGCCAAGATTGACTCTGCCTTGGATCCACTTCAGGTGTCATATAATCTATCACCCAGTTCTATTGATTTTACTACTTTATGATATCCTAAATCCACCCTCTCTGTTCATCTCCTAGATTACTGCTATAGTCTCATGAATGCACCAGCTGCCATCAGTGCCTCCAACTTAGATTAATGTTTTCCTTGAGAGATTTTTTTCCAAAACAAATGCTGAGTAACTTATCCTTCATTACTTCATTCAACTCAATGTTTATAATTTACAGTATCTATTATTACTTAAGGATAAAGTTTTTGGAATCAGATAGGCAGGGTTTATGTCCTGGCCCTGCCATATACTTGCTTGTGTGACTTGGACAAATTTCTTAATTTCTTGAAGCTTCAGTTTTTTAACTTTTTTTTTTTTTTTTTTTTTTTTTTTTTTAAGATGGAGTCTCACTCTGTCACCCAGGCTGGAGTGCAGTGGTGTGATCTTGGCTCACTGCAACCTCCACCTCCCAGGTTCAAGCTATTCTCGTGCCTCAGCCTTTGAAGTAGCTGGGACTACAGAAGTGCGCCACCACCCCTGGCTAATTTTTTGTATTTTTAGTAGAAATGGGGTTTTGCTATGTTGCCCAGACTGGTTTTGAACTACTGAGCTCAGGCAATCCATTTGCCTCAGCCTCCAAAACTGCTAGGATTACAGGTGTGAACCACCATGCCTGTCCAGTTCTTTAATTTTAAGTGAAAAAAATACCTCCCTCCCTCCCAGGGTTATTGTGGTGACAGAGACCTTAGCAGTGTGTCTTGCATTCAGTAAGCACTCACTAAATGTTAGTGCTGCTGTTATTTATCACATACATCTTCAGAAACACCTAGGATCCTAGGATTCTTATAGTTACCACCTACTTGTCACCCATTAGTGTTAACATTTATAAAGTAACTCCCCAGAAATATTAACTGTAACCTTAAACCATCTATTTTGACTGAGCATATAAATACAGAATAAAAAGAGCTATAGCATTTCTGATAATTTAAAGCACGTGAGAACATTTGTTTATCTAATCAAAGCCTTAGGAAGTGTTTAAAAATGGATAAATCTTGCGTAATGGACTCTGAGAATCCACAAGTAAAAATTTTTCACAAGACATTAGAGGAGAAACCAAAGGGTCTACAAGATCCAAATGAACTGAATCAAAAAAACAGCCAGAGAGCTCTGGAAAAGGAGAGGTACATTTGAAAAATAGAAAGAAGAGGGAGAAGCCTTAGAACTAGTCCAAGGGTGGCAAACACTACCATCTACATGGCCAGGCAAGTAATGTGTGAAGCCTTCTGGGTGAAACCCAGAAATAACTCCTAGCTAGGGGCCTGCCATCTAGCTCTGGCCCATTGGACCCATGTGGCATTGAGGACACAGGTTTGCTTCCCCTGGCCCCCAAATCCAGAAATCTAGATTTTTAAAATCTAAAATTCTCAAATATTTTAGTGTATTTGGCATAGCAAAATTTTAAAATTATTTCAAACTCTGTGTGAACTAAACAAAACTTGTGTGAAAGCCCAAATATCTCTTTTATAATAACAGGGGTCTTTGATATAGATTTGTTCATCAAAAGGGGAAAGCAAAGAGACAAAAATGACATTTATTGACCTCCTACCAACCTGTTGCCCAGGCTGGAGTGCACTGGTGTGGCTGGCTAATTATCTTTTATTTTTAAAATTTGTAGAGATGGTGTCTCACTCTGTTGCCCAGGCTGTTCTCAAACTCCTGGCCTCAAGTGATTCTCCCAACTCTGCCTCCCAAAGGGCTGGGATTACAGGTGTGGTGAGCTACTGCTTTGGGCCATGCCTTTCATTCTTTCATTTAAAAAACCCATTTGAGTGTCACAATTTGTTAGAAAGGAAACATTGTTGTCATTTTCCAGATGAGGGAATTGAGCCCAAGGAGGATGGAGAAACTTGCTCAAGGCCACACAGCTAGGAAATGGTGGCGAGGGTAAGACAGAATTTGTATTTAGGTCTTTTCCAGCCCAAAACTCCACCATTGCACTGGTGGTCATAAAAACGAACCTTGCAGATCTTCAACTGGGAGCACATTTTTTCAAGGGGCTGGGGCTGAGCTCTGAACTCCATTACACTAATGCACAGAGGTCACACCTCCCACAGTGGCTCTCAGCCAATGACTGGGCCTGGCCTGTAGCTGGGAGATCTGAGACATGGCTCTAGGACTCCCTGAAGGCCTTTCTCAGCCTCCCCTAGACTGTAGGGTATTCCAGGATGATCCTTTACCCATTTTCTCTCTTTCTTTTCTTCACTGGTTTCAGACTTAACTTAAAATCTGAGGGCTCTCCCAATCTTTTCCAGCCACCTCCTAGTTTCTTTCACGGGTGTTTCCCCTAATAAAACTCATACACCTTTATCCATCTGGGTGTCTGCCTCTTGGAGGACCCTGACTAACACAATTGCCAAAAGCCCCCACCAGATTCTCCCACAATCTGGAAATCCCGAACTGACCTATCAGTCTGCAAGGGGAAATGCATCCATCCAAAATGATCCTTTCTCTAAAACATGGCATCTCTAATCTCTCATATCAATCCTGACACCCCAGGAACACCTTAAACCACGTGTAGTGTCAACACCACCACTACCAACCAGATATCCAGGAGCAGGAGACAGTCTGACCTGTAGCAGTATCCCACTGTGGCACACTCACCTGGTCTCGCTGCTTTATTCGTTTGTAAATATATTCAGCAAATGGTTTTCGAGGAATAAACTTCCCATCTCCTGCTGTGACACTGAACACTCCGGCTTCATACACCACTTTGCCTCTTGAAATAGTCACAAGGGGCACCCCGTGGCAAACCATGCCCTCGAAAATGTTGAAGTTAACAGCCTGATGATGAGTTTTTGCTGAGATAGTCCTATATTTGTGAAAACAACAAATAAGTTCCAGATCATCACCAGCTCACTTGATAAATATAAAATACTAAAAGAAGAATGACTTAGAAGAAAATTTAGCAACTCTATTAGGTCATAGCTTCATCACTGTAACAAGTGACTTTAAGAATAGAACATAACATTAACATTTCATTACAAAGTAATTACATTTTTCTGAGAGAAAAACCCAAGAGATCACTCTTTAAGGTGATTAATGAGGGTAGAGTGGGTGGAAGGAGGGCATTGTCTTTTATGTTCAGATTTTAAAATTATTTGTATTTATATGTTAACATTTTTTCATTTTTAAATTATAAAATATTTTTAAACATAGATGACTGATGAACACACTGACCCTATATCCAGCTCTATGGAATTTTAACTTTTTGTAGATATAATGGAGGCTTCTTCAAAACCCCTTCCCAAATCCCATGCCTGCTCCTGCCTTCCCAAAGGAAATAGCTATTTGATAGTTATCAACTGGATTTCGTAGTTATCAAGGAAAAGTATATATGTAATTTCTTTCATTGTCTGTAGCAAAACTAGAAATTTGAAGATAACAGAAATAACCAAATATGTTGGAATAAATCTCTTAGCATATTCTATGTCATACATGTGTCATCATTCTCAGTAGTTTAATAATATTTTTCAATCTTACACAAAATGATTGATGACTTCCAGGCTAGGTATTTGAAAATGCTACATGCCTCCTTTCCTTAAATCTCATTAAATGGAAAAGAAAAAAAATCTGGCAGCAGTGAATAATATGAGCATAATCTGAGTCCTTTTTTTCTTAAAAATTTTTTATTTCCATAGTTTTTGGGGAACAGGTGGTGTTTGGTTACATGAGTAAGTTCTTTAGTGATGATTTGTGAGATTTTGGTGCACCCATCACCCGAGCAGTGTATACTGAACCCAGTGCGTAGTCTTTTATCCCTCACCCCTTCCCACCCTTTCCCCCTGAGTCCCCAGAGTCCATGCTGCCATTCTTATGCCTTCGCATCCTCATAGCTTTGCTCCCACTTACGAATGAGAACATATGATGTTTGGTTTTCCATTCCTGAGTTACTTCACTTAGAATAATAGCATAATCTGAATTCTGGTAGAAGGTTCTACAATCCCTCTCAGGAATGGATTAAAGAGATAAATTTTGCTAAAATCCTCAAGGCTGAGTGAGTCTAAGGAGGAGCAGCTCAAAGTTCCCCCAGCCTTATTTGGAAGGGCTGAGGAGGAAGCCCCAGCTGCCGTGTGTGTGCTGCAGTCCTAGAAATGAACAAGATAACACTGCCTGGTCCTTGGTCCAACTGCTTACTTGGTTTCCAATCCCAACATGCCCAGACAGAATTCTTGACTTTTAATGCTGACCACAACCCACCCACTCAAGTTTGCTCCTCCCTTGAGTTCTCATCTCAGTAAATAACATCACCATTTATCTTTCCTCACCCCTCAAGCCAGCATCAAGCTACTTCGTTCTACCTCCTCCCAAAATAAGACCCCTCTCCTCCTCTCCCCCTCTCCATGGCTCCCACTGGAGTCTGCACCATCATCTCTCACCTGGACAACCCCAACAACTCTTACTGGCTTCTTTGTTTCAACTCTTACCCCCCCTGCATTCCTTACCACTCTCCACAAAGCTGCTCAAATTATCTTTTAAAAATGAAGATCAGATCATGTCACTTTCCTGCTTGAAACCCTCAGTGGCTCCAGGCTGCTACCTAAGAGCCAAATAGCTGTAAAAAAGCACAGTGATGATAATAATAAAAAAGAATCTGCTCCCAGTGAGAAACAGCTGCCATGGAAAAGAGAAAGAGGAGCATCTCGTATGTCATGGAGATGGTTTATAACATCTTATTTCATCTTTAGAACACCTCTCCAAGGTAGAGAGTATTTTCCACATTTTATAGGAAAAATAAATTGAGATTTAGAAAGGTTATATCATTTGCCAAAGGACATATGACTAGTTTGATGAAATTGGGATTTTTTTTAATTTTAATTTTAATTTTTTGAGATAGGGTCTTGCTCTTGTTGCCCAGGCTGGAAGTATAGTGGTGTGACCATAGCTCACCGCAATCTCTACCTCCTCAGTTCAAGCGATTCTCCCACCTCAGCCTCCCAAGTAGCTGGCACTACAAGCATGTGCCACCACACCTGGCTAATTTTTATATTGTTTTTGGTAGAGACAGGGTTTAGCCATGTTACCCAGGATGGTCTCGAACTCCAAGGCTCAAGCAATCCACCCAACTTGGCTTTCCAAAGTGCTGGGATTACAAGCATGAGTCACTGCACCTGGCCTGGAAACTTGGATCTTTTTATATTTTTAAAATTTACAATAAAAATGACCTTTTGGTGTACATTTCTATGAATGTTTACACATACATAGATTTGTGTTGCCATCACAACAATTAAGACACAGAACAGTGCTACCACTATCCCAGACTCACACTATCCCTTTGTAGTCACGCCCTCCCCCAATCCCTAACACCTGGCAACCACTGATCTAGTCTTCATTACCATAGTTTTCTCTTTTCAAGACTGTCATATAAGTAGAATCACAGAGTATGTAATCTTTCAAGACTGACTTCTTTAATTCCACATCAATCCTTGGAGATTAATCCAATTTGTTGTGTGTATGAATAGCTCCTTTTTTGTTGCTGCATAGTATTCCACTGTATGGACGTACCACAGTGTGCTATACATTCACCCACTGAAGGTCATCTGAGTTGTTTCTAAATAGTTTTTTTGATGAATATGAATAGAGCTGTTATAAACATTCAGGTACCTGTTTTGCATGAATATTTCTCTAATGTAAATACCCAGGAGTGAAATTGCTGGGTCATATTTTAAGTGTATGCTGCAGCAAAAAAAAGAGCTTTCAGTGACCTTAGGAACCAACTTACTGATATAAAGAAATGTCAAAGAATCACGAAGAAGCAGGAGGCAGGTACAAATACAACAATAATTTCAAACATTAAGAAGGATGGAGGAGTATTAATCCAGTGGTAAATAACATCACTAAAACAGGAAAATGAAGAAAATATTTAAAGGAATACTAAGTATAGAATGAGTTATGATGAATTATGGTGATGCAAGATACAAACTCCAAGAAAATAAAGCTAGGAAACAATATAGAGGGGTTTCAGACTTTCAGGGTGAAAAGACTTTATATGGCCATTACAATCTGTCAAATATTTCCATAACCTGGGCAGCTGAAATCCTAAGCATCACAGTTACATTGATGGGAGGGACTCTTGGTATTGTATTACAGCATACTATATAAAGAAGATTTTTGGACTGATGCATTAGTAAGGCTGCTATATGAAGAAAATAAAATGAATTAAAAATTTGTGCTGAAATGTTTATTTAAAGTACATGAATGGGAGGAAAAAAGAAATTCTTAAGAGTTACTGAAGTTCTTAGGGAAAACATCTAACAGAAGAAATAATCTTTATACACAAAGATTGTCATTACAATGTTGCCTAAACTATTTAAAAACTGAAGCATAACTATTTTCCAAAGTCAGTTCTATAGAATATTAGGCATTTATGAAAGACTAGAATTAAAAATACTGTCAGAAGCAAAAACCCTGATAACTATGTAATATTAATGGAAAAACAGAGAGTATATACATTATGTCTACCAGAAAAATATATATGCATGTGGGCAAATACAGGAGGGAATATACAAAGTAGCTTTTTCTGTGGGTTAAGAAAAGGAAGATGGCGGATTCCAAGTATCTTCAGTGTTCTTGTTATACTATTTCCTTGACATAAGTTGTGATCTTAAAATGAGGTTGACACAGCAAAATATCAAATCGGATTTCTTTGCCTTGAAGGTCATTACCTTGACTTTCTCAGCCTTGGGGTTAGCAAGAGAAAGAGGACAATTAGACAACATCTAAGAGATACTTTATAATAAGTCATTATGTAAATGAAGTCAAATTAACACAAAATGTAAATTTGAGGCATTATCACCAGCAGCAAAAGGAATGTGCTTCCACTTTCACATTGGAAGGTGTCTGACAGGGTGTCATTTGGCACCCAACTTTTTCTTTCCAGCTTAAGCTGTAATTCTCCAATCTTAGGAGCTTTCCCACTTCTGAATCCTTGCACATGAGGTTATCTTTTCCCTAAATGCCCTCCTCACTTCTGCCCTTCTCCCTTCCCTAAAACTCCACCCAAGAATCCTGGGCCCTAGAAGCTGACCCTGATGACACAGGGTGAAACTGAACATTTTCCTCGGTCGTTTAGCATTATCTGAAAGTATCACAATGGTCTCTTGACAAGGCTCTCTTTTCCTACTTGGTGCACGTTTTAAGAAAGAGACTAGGTTGGTTTAGCTTCAGCACATACTACGTGCTTTATAAATGTTTATGTGATGATCAAATAAAAAGATTGCATGATTGTCTTCCTGTTTAGTCAGGTCAATTTAAATTCCTGCCTCCACTGTCCTCTGGGACATGACTGTGTTTTGGGAACACAACACTGAAGTAAATGAGAGGTAAACATCCAGTCCATTTCTGCTGGGTTTTCTAGCATGCTGTCCAGGTTAATTAGTAATGAATAAATAAGTAAAATTGTTATAACTATCATTCTTAGTGGCATCTTAGCTTATATGAAATACTTGTTCACTAATACCTATAAATACTTGGTGATTCTAATATTACCAACTGTAATAAGCACACAGCTCAGTATTATTACTACCTTTCCAAGATGATAATGCTGAAATAGAGCTGTTTCAGAACTTGCCCAAGGTTCACGTAGTTTAATATTGAATGAACTTGTGAGAGGCAGAAACCACTTTCAACTTTTGAGAATACTGTTATATTTGTAACCCTGCCATAAGAAAGTTTTAAAATTGTGGTACAATTTCAATATTTAATTCTAGATAGTTTTAAACATAATAATACAAAACAATATCATCACATGATATATCAGATTACTACCAAACGGTATTTAAAATCTATGCATTTGTTGTGCAGTTTGGGAGATGTGGTCCATTATTGGAAGAAATGCAAGTTCAGAGTCACACATCTTTGTAAGGACATCTGTCATTCCTTTGAGCACACTTCCTCTGGGAATTCTCCCCATGGCAGAAGCCAAAAACATGTCTTCCCAGCCTTCTTTGCAGCTGGGGCCCAGGCATGTGACCTGGGCTCCTTCAAAATGATGCCCTAGCACCAGACTTTGCCTGGCAAGTTGGTGACACAGGAAGCAGCTACCACAGGAATCCATGTGGAGGACAGAGATGGGTCAATCCTGGGTTTAGGGCCAGCTGTGACAGAGATTCTAGCAGTAGGATCTGAGCTCCACCACAGTGAGGTGATCTACAGTATCTGTGCCTAGGAGCAGGATCAGAGTTCTCTGATGCCCTGTGGGATGCCTGGGGCATCAGTTCTGGCTGTTCCACCTCTCAGCTTGCTCCTCCAGCCCTCCTGGAGAGTCTATGAGCCACCCAGTATCCTTTGATACATTCCCTTTTTGTTTAACTATTTAGAGTGGATTTCTCTTGATTGCAGCTAAGAACCCTGCCTGACACAGTTTTTTCTTTCAATTCTTGCAATGTACCTATGGGACTTTTAGAAGAATCTGCTTTCGTGATAATTTGAAAAGCACAAATCTGAGGTCTTTCTTGAATGTGAAGGCTGAGCCCAACTGCCCTCCAGGCATTGTCCGTAAGAGAGGCCCTGGACAGAGGTGTTTAGCGCAGTATCTTAACACCCTTCTAGGGCCATTGTCATATAGCACATGGGAACAGACCCATCCTTTCAAAACTCACCCTGTGCTTCCCTTTCACTGTAATGAAACATCCCCCAGGTTCTTCTAATTTGCCCAAAGTGGCTTCTCCTGAAGCAGCTGAGGTCCAGGTGTGAAGGTCAAAGTCAGACTCAATGACCTCCCCTGCAGAGCTGGTGGGCCTCATGTCATCCGATGAACAGACAATGCTTTGAAGGCTGGGAGACAATCTTGGAAGAAAGCAAGAAAACAGGCCGGGCATGGTGGCTCACGCCTGTAATCCCAGCACTTTGAGAGGCCGAGGCGGGCAGATCACTTGAGGTCAGAAGTTTGAGACCAGCCTGGCCAACATGGCGAAACCCCGTCTCTACTAAAAATATAAAAGTTAGCGGGGCATGGTGGTACATGGCTGTAATCCCAGCTACTCAGGAGGCTGAAGCAGGAGAATCAGTTGAACCCGAGAGATGGAGGTTGCAGTGAGCCAATATGGCACCACTGAACTCCAGCCTGGGCAACAGAGTGAGATTCCATCTGAAAAAAAAAAAAAAAAAAAAAAAGCAAGAAAACCCACATCCAGGCTCTGACTAAGAGATTCAGCCAATGGACTAATACACTATTGTCACTGGGGTGCAGTGACACTGTGAGATATTTGGAGCAGGCATCATGTATCTTTTGCAGTGTATCTAAGTTTTTAAGTGGGCCCCACACACTGTCCCATCCTGAGACATGCAGAAGAACAAGAACTGTGGTTCGGTCCCTTGACGTCCATTCTCCCATCTTCTGGCATCAGCACCCCAATTTTTCTTTAAGAAACTACTTTCCTGCTTTGGAGATAATCTGACAAGATCCTTAGGCATGGTTTTCTGCTTTTCCCTAACCAAGAGATGGGTAATTGCATTCTCTTTCCCAGTAATTTAGAATATTTTGCAGGGTGACAAAAATAATTAAAAGCGGTTGGAGGGTACACCCCTGAGCTCAGACCAATTCCTTCTGCAAGCTGCCTGGGGCCACCCTGGGCTCCAACCATTCCAAGCCAGAGCAGGGACTGTGCCTTCCATCTGTGAGCTCCCCATGGCCTTCCCACAGAGTGTGTTTTCACTGAAGTGAGCACAGGTTAGTTACCAGGGTTTGCAACCAAAGTCCCTGACTGATAGACACCTTGTTCTCTGGAGAATAATTCCCTTAATGAAGAACCCATGGATGTTTCTGAGGCAGAGTTCAAAAGGCCTGTGACTCAAAAAGAACCAAGAAGATATTTTCAACTAAATCTTTCTGCAGAACAGATGCAGATGTGGGGCGATGTTCTCACTCCATTTGTAGGCAAAAGCAAAGAGCTGCAAGATTCATTACTAAACAGTTTTCAAAATTACCAAATGCAAAGCAGCTCAAGAGAGTGGCAATTGTGAGAAATACATTCTCTCTAATGATTGATTGGACAGCTAGGATTTTGGCCTGCTCTGGCAGCAACAGGAAGGATACAGAATGATGAAAGGCTGACCATCTAGGGAGTGAGGCTGAGTTCCTGGCCGCTGACTCTTCATTAGCAGATTCACAGAAAGGGTGTTGTCCATGGTCACTCTGCCCCTAGGCAAAAGCTACTCTTTGTTAAGCTCACTTTAAGCCTATTTGAAAGAGGCACGTCTCGCTGCAGAGGGGTGTCAAGGCTGTCTTACTGAGTCCCAGTTATATACGTCTCCAAGGCAGAAGCAGATACGGAAGCAGAAGCCCTGAAAACATTAAGCTGTTTTCCAACTTAGCCAGTAACTTTGATACCACTCACATCACAGCTGCAGAAAAACATTCTGTCCCTTTGCGAATAGCTTTCTGTCAAAGAGCCGCGTGCTCTTACAGATGAGAAAATCACTGAAGCGGAGCCTGCAGAAGACAGCAACACCACCCGTGTGCATTCGGGGGAACATTGTGGAGAGGAAGAGAATTGATTAGAGTAATGTGGGTCTCCCCAACCCCAGAGAAATGACTTGTTTTAGGTATTCTGTTCTATTCTGTCCCACTCAGGCACTTTGGCCTTGCAACAGATAGATTCTTACCAGGTTGCCATGAGAAACAAAAAAAGTTAATAGAATCACGTCAGGATTATTAGTGGCATCTTTAAAAATATACCTCATCTCTCTACATTGTGTTGTGTGATGCCTTATATATTCAATGTGAAACAATAATAATCATGACATCTTCCTATGAGGTAGGTATTATTATTATTATTATTATTCCCATGGGCTAGATGAGGATGATGAGGCACAGAAAGATTAATAACATTCACCCCATGTTACATAGCTAGTAAATTCACGTAGCTGAGATATGAATATGATGTGTGATACAAGCCTGGGCCTTTGGCTTCAGAGGTTGTGCTCTTAACCACTAGACAATACTGCCCCTTGAAAGCTTTATGGGAAGCTACCTGGAAAGCATGCAGTTGATGAAAACATTCTTAATCCACCAGAAAATAAATAGGAAGTAGCTTGTTTCATACTCCATAATGCTTCTTGGTCTGTTTTCTGTTTAGCAGTAAAGGATTTAGGATGCTATTAAGAACTCCTTAAGCCAAAATTGACCAGTCATTCTTGATGTAATCACCATAGAAGATTTTTTTTTAAACGTGTGTTCTGTCTATTTCAAACTACCTCTTCTGTCAATTTCTTAGATGTGACAAGTTATATAAAGGGGGAGCAAAGCAGCCACATCTCTGGAAATGCTAAATGGTGCTGCTTCAAGTACATTGTCATTATTAAGCAAAGTTGCCACTCACTGCACCCATCAATCTTCCACCCTCTATTTAGACTTCTACACCCGCCTCCTGCAGAAGAGAAAATGGGAATTGCCTCAGCCACATTATTAAATCTAAATTGGACAATAACTTGGAACTCTACCGGTGCTCAGTAGATGACAAAATACTTAATGCCGGTTTATAAAAATGCTCCCCAAACATTGACTTAAAGGAATAAATTTCACTCTGGTATTTTGTCCTTGGAGGTATGTAATATAGGTCATGGATGGTGATGTAGATCATGGTGAGATAAATTGGATTTAGACATGAGCAAGCTGACCTTGTATGTAGGTACCGTGTCCTTCACCTCCTATGCCTCACATAGTACTGAGCAAACAGAGGCATTTTATATATGTATTTGTTTATCTGCAAATAAGCTATTAGCAAATTTCTGGATTTCTACTTAGCATAAATATTCCATGTTCTATATGGTAGTTTTCAGGAAGTGGGAAACTAAAAATAATTTAGTGTCTTTAAGGAACAGGAACTGAATGTGAATCAGTCAACCTAGCATGATACTAGGATGTATGTCTTATGAATATTAAACAGATAAGTACTTATAGGTAAGGTATGATTATTAGCTTTTGGAAAGCCAGGCTATTGGCCTGACATACTGGTGAGAGTTAGAAATAACTTTCTGGGGTCACGTGTGAACTTGGTCTTATAATTTTATTGTCATCCTTCCCAGGAAGCTGTCTTGCCTTTGGCAAGCTGACACTGCTTGACAGACTATGGGGACAACTTGAGCAGGAAAAGATGTCATTTTCCTATATGGAAATACACTGGGTAAAACTCACATAACATCCTTCCTGAAAGTATACAATAGGCCAGGGACTTATTGGTATGTTTAGCTTTAGCTCCATATTTTAGGAAGAAAAAGGAATTGAGAGACAGGACTAGCAGGATTTCCTAGGTCAACTAAGAATCCCTGTGCCTAACTGGGAAGGTGGCCGCATCCACCTTTAAACACCGGGCTTGCAACTTAGCTCACACCCGACCAATCAGGTAGTAAAAAGAGCTCACTAAAATGCAAATTAGGCAAAAACAGGAGGTAAAAAGAAATAGCCAATCATCCATCACCTGTGAGCACAGTGGGAGGGACAATGATCGGGATATAAACCCAGGCATTCAAGCCGGCAATGGCTACCTTCTTTGGGTCCCCTCCCTTTGTTTGGGAGCTCTGTTTTCACTGTATTCACCTTGCAACTGCACTGTCTTCTGGTCCGTGTTTGTTACCGCTTGAGCTGAGCTTTCGCTCCCCGTCCACCACTGCTGTTTGCCGCAGTCACAGACATGCGGCTGACTTCCATCCCTCCAGATCTGACAGGGTGTCCGCTGTGCTCCTGATCCAGTGAGGTGCCCATTGCCGCTCCGAGGGGGCTAAAGGCTTGCCATTGTTCCTGCATGGCTAAGCGCCTGGGTTCCTCCTAATAGAGCTGGACACTAGTCACTGGGTTCTCTTCCATGACCCAGGCTTCTAATAGAGCTACAACACTCACTGCATGGCCCAAGCTTCCATTCCTTGGAATCCGTGAGGCCAAGAACCCCAGGTCAGAGAACACGAGGCTTACCACCATCTTGGAAGTGGCCTGCCCCCATTTTGCAAGCGGCCCACCACCTTCTTGGGAGCTCTGGGAGCAAGTCCCCGTCCTAACCTCCCCCAACGGAATGGCTAGACTGTGAAGGGAAGACAGGAAGGAGGGCTGTCAATTTAAGGGATGGAAAAGAGAAGCTGGATAACAGAAATATCTGGGGGACTTACAAACTTTACTCTTTTTTTGAAAGGAAGAAGATGACCTATTTTCCCTCCATCCCTACTGAGGGAAATGAAAAGAGTTAGTAAGCATAAATGCTGACAGATGAAATGTAGTTTGACACTGGAAAATAACTTGCTGACAACCAGGGAGTGAGGTATGTTAGTAAAAGAGAGAAGGAAAGTCTATGGTCAAGCCAGACAACCATGAAACCCAGAATGCTTGTGTGAAATCCACAAAAATGGGCTGCAGCACTCCTTTAAAGGTCAGGAGAACTTCAAGTTCTGCAATCCTAAGAATCAAGACCTGGCCTCCAACTTTCCTGAGAAGGTAACAAGGCAAACAGAAACATAAATGCCCTTGATTCTATTCCCACGTCACAGCTGAAGGGGCACTCAGAAACTCCAAAGCCATCACAAACATGTTCTTATAATAGGCATAACAAATATTTATGGCCTCTTTGCTCTGAGTTAGGCATTAAAAGCATTATCTTTAATCCTCACGATAAACATATATCAATATTATTATTATTATCCCTATTTTGTGGATGAGAACACTAAGGCTGAATAAGGTTGCCTAAGACACAGTTGGCACATGGAAAAACTAGATCTTGAACTCAGATTTGTGTAGTAAAAAGGGTTCCCAGCTTATTTGAACCTCAATGCAGGGTCTGTAAGCTCTTTTGGAAGTGACCTGAGACAGTCAGTAACCATGCAACGCTCACTGTACCAGTACCAAGCTTATATATTTCTGCCAAGGCTAGGAAGTTTTACCTAATGCTCACTGCTCAAAACCACCCGTCAGTTTTGAATTGATGAAGTCACTTAAGATCTAAGTGTTTAAGTGGAATTTGTTTAGAATCTTCTAAACTTAAATGAGTAAACAAAATAAGAGTTGTGAATAACAAAGTAACTTCCTGCTTCACTGTCTGAAGACTGTGCTGTGGCAAAATAAGGCATCAAAGGCTCCTTAGTGTGAACTGGAGATCAGGATGTCCATCTGAAGAGATGACCTTGGATATTCAAGGAGAGGAGTCTGAAATCTTCAAATCTCTAAACCAGAGCTTGGCAAACCATGGCCCACAGGCCAAATCCAGCCCACAGCCTGCATTGCAAAAAAAGTTTTATTGAAACACAGTCACATTCATTTACATATTCATTACATATTATTTGTTGCTGCTTTTGCACTACAACAGCAGAGTTGAGTACTAGCAACACAGTCCATATGGCCCACAAAGCCAAAAAAAAAAAGTACTATGTGACTCTTTACAAAAAGTTTGCTTTTCCCCTGCTCTGAATGTCTCCAGTGGCAAAAACAAACAAACAAACAAAAAGCAACAATAACAACACAAGGCTCCTGAAGAGTAATTGGAAGACCTAAAATTTGGTGTGACAGAGCCACAAATAAGAAAAAAAAATGACAGTCAAGGACCTAAAGGGAGCGAGAACAAAAGGGATGGGAGAAAAAAAAGTAACCACTAAAAGTTACAGTGGCAGAGGGACACCAATGACCGTCCCCACAGCGTCAGGTGTGGCCACTATCCATGAAGCATCTCTGTATTCCAAGTACTTTCAGGTACATTGCCTCACTGAGTCTCTCAACAATCCACATTTGTATTTCCGTTTAACAGATGAGAAAACAGAGACTCAGAGAGCTTGAGTAACTTGTCCTGAGTCAGCAGAGCCAGAAATCAAACTTAGCAGGCTGACACTGACCCCACTCCATTCTCCTGCCCCAATACTCCAGCCATCAGTGTTCATCCCCTGCTCAAAGGACGAAAGCACTATACTCTTCACTCATTCAATTACCTGATACTGGAATTTTAACAGTAATTATCTACTTTCCATCTGAGAACTTGGTGACAGCTAATCATCTCTTCCAGCGGTGGTGCATGCTAGCGTTTCATTGACACTCCTGAAATAGAGCATCTTGGAGGCTGTCAGAGCTAGAAGCTCAGCCTCAGGGTCCCAATTAGCAACTAAGTTGTATGGTTTGAGCTTTGGCCAATCTAAAAGGTGTCTGCTTCCAGGAAGCACAGTCAGCTGGCGCTTATGTAGTCACTGTAACATCACCTCTGTCGGCCTGGAACAGGCACAAGGCTAATCCAAGGTGGTGATGCTGAAAAGCTGCAGAACTGCAGACGTTGAAACTGACTCAGCTTCACCAGGGAGCACGCCTGAGGGCATCCATGCTGGAGGGGGTGGAGGGGAGCAGCGCCCAGGAGGGCACGATGAGCTGCCCGCCACAGCCAGATGCTCCAGGATCCGCTGACTTGCTCGGCCAAGTTCGTGGGGTGCTTAAAACTCTGGGCACTGTTGCAAAGAATTCACATGTATCAACTCTCAGCCTTTGATATGGGCATTATGATCATTCCCCTTTGACAGACAAGGAAATTGAAGCAAACCAAGGTGAAGTAACTCCCTCTGGGCTACCCTGTCAATAAGTGGAGGGACAGATTACCAACCCAGGCAGTCGGGCTCCAGAGACCAAATACGAACCCCTGTGCTGTAAGTGCTCCTTCTTTGCCTGCCCTTCTAAGAGGCTGTAAGCTCTGCAGTGGTTAAGAGTCTAGATACCGCAGTCAAGCAGGCCTGCTCTGAATCCCAGCTCTGTCCTTTCCAGATGTGTGAACTGGGGCAAATTATTTAACCTCTCTGAACCTCCATTGTTTTCTTCTTAAAATGGTTACCTGCATTGATAATGGCATCTACACCTAGAGCTCTGGTGGAGGGCAGAAGTGACACAGCAGCCATTTTGCACACATGATACCTGCTGACTCATCTTGTGGTGTGAGAATGTGGTCAGGTTTGCAATG
This sequence comes from Macaca mulatta, assembly GCF_049350105.2. Taxonomy (NCBI): domain Eukaryota; kingdom Metazoa; phylum Chordata; class Mammalia; order Primates; family Cercopithecidae; genus Macaca; species Macaca mulatta. The sequence goes on from NC_133413.1 coordinate 114,751,376, forward strand.
CTCCACCTTCCCCCTGGATCCTCCTTCACCTGCTCCGACTCCTGGGCCAGGTGTGTGACTTTGGTCCCATGACCAAAGGCAGCCACTCACACCACATACCCAGGGCAAAGGCAACAAGAACAGGCTTAGGTCTCCATCTTTCCCTGTGGGGCTCCAGCTCCTGGTCAGGGTTCGACCTGGTCCTTGCTCTTCCCACTTCACCTCCATCTTCCCTTCCTGACCACTGGTCTGCAGGCTCCAGCATCAGACATGAAGGCAGCAACCTTGCAGAGAGTCCAGCCCCTATGAGTGTGGAAGGTCAAGTCATACATATGCATGTGTATGTGTATATTTATGCATGTATATATGCACACATATGCATATGTATAATCACACACACACACAGACATCCAAGTGGATCTACTTTTCTGACTGAACCCTGACTAATATATCCTGGCTAGGTTATTCCCGGAATAGTTTCCTGATCGTTTTGCTTCCAACAGCATTCACCCTTGACATTTTCACTTTCTTTTCTTACATTTACTAATTTCACTTCAGTGGTTGGAAGCCATGGCCAAGGCCATCTATTATGAAAATGATGCTAATAAGGAAAAGTATTCAATTGGAGCTTCCATTTACTGCATACTATTAAACACTATGTGAGAAGTTTTTCATACATTATTTTATTCAATCCTCATTATTTTATTTAACCCTATGGAAGCAGAGTTTTCTCATACTTATAAATGAAGCAATAGAGGCTCAGAGAAGCCAAGTAACTCACCTCAGAGCATAATATGAGTGTATATGACTCAAATACTATGTGCTTACCCACTGTATAGTGTCTCTCACTATAAGCGATCCATCCAGAACACAAGTCTAGAGTCAAATGCACATTTATATAAAATTTTAACCCCTCTTCTTCCAGAAATACTAAAGCACTTTAAAAGGAAAAAGTTAACAGGTGGTAGGATAATTAGGGATAAAAACAGAGCAGGAAAACATTAGAAAAAAAAGATGGTGCCACATACCTGTGGTAGTGGAATTTAGATCTACATAAGAGATTATACTCATTAGCATAAACTTCTATACAAAACCTTTCCCCAAAAATAGGCAACCAAAAAATGAATCCATTGAAGGCATGTTGTCATGTTTTCTTTTTGGCCATGCATTCAATTTGTTCTCATAGGTAACAGAAAAACAATAAATGAGGCATGAGAAGAGAAGAAAAGGTTTGCCATATTTTAGGAATTGGAAACACTGCTGTATTGAAAACAAAAGTACCACTTGGTCTTTTATTATTGTTGAAAATCATTCTTGGATCATTAAACTCTTCTTGTCTCTGGTTTCTCTCTTAAATGAGGGAGAATAGTATATTAATTAGGCTTAAAATGTTACCATAAAGAAAGTTAGGTTCTAAGAAATGAGTTTCCTATGTCCAGAATCTTAAGACCACTATTCCATAGCTCTAGCCCATGAACTATATACAACCCTATTCACTTCTGGCTTAAGACAGACAAAAAAAAAAAAAGTCATCTTGATGGAAGAATGTAGAAACTCCCTACCATTCAATGGGTTTATCACATACTCATTCATTTTACATGCATTTATTAATCACCTACTCCATGCCAGCCATGGTTCTAGGTGCTCGGGATACAGCAGTGAACAAAGATAAAGATCTCTGCCCCCATGGAGCTCACGCCTAGTCATGCTACTTCTGCATTTGGAAGAATCTCTTTGTTATAAATATGATTCTGACATACCTTAGTGAACAAAGTCAATGTTTCCATAATAGTAACATGCTTGTAGTACTTTACAGTTTATACAAAACACTTTCATGTAACTATAGCATTTATTTCTCAAAAGAGCCTTAGGGATTTTGCAAGAAATGTGACAGACCATTTAAATAAAGACACAAATAATATTATGTTACCAAAAGAAACATGAACAAAGGACATGAATAGATATTTCTTCATAAGAAAAAAACCTCAATGACTAATAAACATGAAAAAGTGTTCAATTTCCTTAGTGCTCAAATGTATGTCATTCATAGCTGAAAGGTAACAATTTTTACTTGCAAAAGTAGCAAAAATAAAAGGAAAAGCAAGAGATTGTGCTTCAAAAGATTGTACCCTTTGAAACAGTAATTTTCTTTTAGTAATCCATTCAACAGAAAAATAAGAAATTTGGTTTTAAGTTTTCAAATAACAAAAAATGTTAAAGCTTTAAGTTACCCATTACTATGAAATCTAAATTAAGGACCTAACATTAAAAAAATTAGGCCGGGCACGGTGGCTCAAGCCTGTAATACCAGCACTCTGGGAGGCCGAGACGGGTGGATCACGAGGTCAGGAGATCGAGACCATCCTGGCTAACACGGTGAAACCCCCTCTCTACTAAAAAGTACAGAAAACTAGCCAGGCGCCTGTAGTCCCAGCTACTTGGGAGGCTGAGGCAGGAGAATGGCGTAAACCCAGGAGGCAGAGCTTGCAGTGAGCTGAGATCCGGCCACTGCACTCCAGCCTGGGCGACAGAGCGAGACTCCGTCTCAAAAAAAAAAAAAAAAAAAAAATTATATAGAGGCCACTAGTCCATGCCGTCAGACAGAGTGCCTTTAAAAATCAAAGGATTCTAAAATATATTTGGATCCTCCAAACATGTGTTTTTGTTTTTATGAGATGGAGTTTCACTCTTGTTTCCCAGGCTGGAGTGCAATGGCATGATCTTGGCTCACTGCAA